>NC_143565.1:111177115-111484423 GCF_054136105.1 Typopeltis vanoorti | reverse complement strand
GTAAGACTCTTATACCACCATACTTCAGCATTTCTGGTCGAATATCATCTACTCCTGCTGCCTTTCCACATTTCAAGCCTTTGATGGCTTTTTCTACTTCAAGTATGGATATGTATTCCTGACTGCATGCCTGGTCAGTGTTTTTTACCACTGTGCCGTCATCATTGCTTGTTTCATTTAGCACTTTTTCAAAGTAATTACTCCATACTTCAAGGATATCCTTTCCTCTAGTTTTCATGTCACCTTTATATCTCTAATTCTTTTTACAGCACTCTTTCCTCCATTTCTGAGCTTCTTCAGCAACCTCCGGAATATCTTGCCACCTTCTTAATATTTATTTTCTATGTTCTTATCAAAATTTTCCCATGACTTTTGTTTAGCTAGTTTTACACAGTGTTTAACTTACATTTGTTTCTGTATTCTCTAAGAGCACAAGCTGACTTATTTGCCAGGAACTTTTGATATGCTTTCTTCTTTTCCTTCACTTCTCTTTAAGTTCCTGAGTACCTTTTTAGATATATAATTTTGCTTCATTTTAAATAAGGTCTTCATAGTTAAAATAATAAATTTTAAATCATTGAAAATGCTTTATATATATGTTTTTTTTTTTTTGGGGGGGGGGGGGGGGATGGACAGATGAATTGAGGTTATGCTAAGTTTTTTTTTTCTCTCCCTTGATTGTGTCAGTAAGAACGTGTATGGTATCGCCATCTATCGGCTAACTCTGATACTTGTGAATATTTTCTTTAAGTCTTCCCTCTTTGAATAAATGGAATTTCTTTTTTTGCAACTAATACTTATTAGTGTAAATATATCAGAGGTCTTCTTCCAAATTATGGCATTAAAGCACCGAGTTATGTTCGAAAATAAAGAGGGTAAATGCAAAATGAAAGAAATTTATCTGTTGCTGCTAATATTTGTTTACCATTTCTGAAAGATAACAGGGAAAATTAAAAGTAGAATAAATGTTTCAAATCGTTCGGCATTCTAGTTACTTTCATTTTCCCTTTATGCATTTAATTAGATATATCAGACAATAGAGAAAGGCAAGAGATAATTTTTTTAAAAAACTTTCATTTTTGTGTATCAAAAATAATTTTCACGTGCTTTTTCTAGCAATCTCATAAAAGAGTGATTATTCCATATTACGCGTTACTTTGGAAACTTGTGCATTCTACATTTAGTAAATTAGAGAGCTGGCTCACAAGATTGATCTACGAAAAAGAACAAAATTATTTCCTATAAATATAAATATATATAAATATAAATATAAATACCGAAAAACTAATTCATTTAGTTTAAGGGGTGAAGCAAGAATGCTTTTCATCTTCCCCGTTATCTGTAGAGGACAGTGTAGGGATAAGGTGTTATTTTGAGCTATTAAAGCTCTGATCATGGCAGGAGGGTAACAGCAATAGCCGAGCCTCAGTTAGAACTTCATTGGCTACAGCATTGCCATCCATTACCCTCCAAGGGTATTGGATTGAATGAATCAATCACCGCATCTCACGGTCGATTGATTCAACCTGTCAATCGAAGTATTTCATTATATAATATTATTTTGGAAAGAGAAAAAAGGTGTGTTAGAGTTACAGCTTATTATTTTAATATTAAATTTCGAATAATTATATTTGCATTGGTAATGAATATCCTCAAAATAGTTTTAATTTAGTTTTAAAGAAATATATTTATATTTTATAAAAATCTAAAAGTTATTTAATGAATTAAATAAAAAACGAATCGACTGTCTTCCATTTTATATGTAATATATAAAAACAAATGTGAAAAATGACAAACATATAAATATATAATGCGAATAAAGAATAAAAAATCATATTGAACATAATGTTGGTTTGCAGTACTGTTTTTTTGGCGACAACAGCATTTGTAATTTTCAAATAAATTAGGACAATGTTGAAATAAGCCGAATAACATTTTTATCGCTTCTCAAGTGTATGCTAACAATCACTGGTGATGTTCAACAAGAGCTATTTGTATTTTCAGTGCCTTTGAGTACAGGTGAATACATCCATGTGAAAAAAATTTTTTTTCACACTACTTCTGCTGAGACTCATTGGGCGTATCGAGGATTACAAAAAATCGTATAGTTCGCAAGTGGAGGAATCCAGGCTTGGAGTTGAATGTCGGTGGGAAATAGCACTTCCTTTGGAAGTGCTGTTTTTAAATGAAGAATGTAATTGGGCATGAAGTTGCTCTTGCCAGAACAATAAATAAGCGAAGGCCTTTGTTCTGAAGGTTTTTAAAATATATACCTACTCTACTTCAGCGCTTCCCAAACCGTGGGCCGCGGCCCCCTTGAGGGCCGTAGGTTTTGTTGAGGGGGCCCGTGAAATAATGAAAACAAATTTAAAATGTTTTAAGACTAAGTAGATTTTTCTTATCTTAAAAGAAACGTATTTAATTTTTATAATTTATTATTTCTTTTTTGTTATTTTTTATATTTTAATGGAAAAAAATCACACATTGGTGCGGGTTCGCAAATTTTGCTTCCTGCGTATTTCGGCGCTTAATGAATATTAGTAAATATATGCTTATTCATATAAGTTTCATTTCAAAGCAGAAATCTAAGAATTGTAGTTTCAGCCATTGAAACACATCCATCACATTAAATTGTTATTAAACTTCTTTTATATTTTTAATTCTTTCTTTATTACTAATCGTTTTACGTCTCATATGCTTTGTACTGCAAATGTACAACAACAATATAAAATCTATCTATATAAAAATATAAGATAATGTGCCATGTCAAATGCGTATGTAAGATGCTAAAAATGTAATATTTGAATTTGATTTTTGCAATATTCGCTGTGTATGTTTTGTATTGAATATCAATACAATAAATATTATAATAATATATGTCTATATTACGATTTTTTTCGAGGGGGGCCGTGAAATATTTTAATTTTTACAAAGGGGGGCCTTGACATCCGTAAGTTTGGGAAGCACTGCTCTACTTGGAGCAGTCAGCATTCAATGTTCTATTTTTTATCAAATATAAAACTTGTAAATATTAGGTGATTTTCATTTCAATATAACAAAGGTTTCTTGAAGATTAAAGCACTGAATGCAAACGGTTTTAGTTATTATTTTAATTCCCATCTTTATCATGAGCAACAATACTATTCGTGGTCTGTTCTTTAAGCATATCAGTGGATAGAAAATGGTAAAATAAGTTATTATTTAGAAAGCATTACTCTTCGCCTGAGTAAACACATGTGCACAAAGAAAATAAGACATTATAAGATTGGAAGGGTAAAAAAGGTAATCTGAGATCCGCATATATTCTTACAAAAGTGGGAAAAAGTTTTTTTTATTTTTTGTTTCCCCACAACATCCAAGAAATTAAGAATTTCGTCTCTTTTGAGATCTAAACTGAAATATGTCCAGCTATTTCAGTTTTCGTATCTAAATTATTGGAAATCGTTTATATTTGAAATCTTGTAGGTTAAATACAATCAAGATATCAAAATATTATATATACAAGGTGTCTCAACAAATGTATACACACTTCAACATCTGAATGTATACACACTTCAACATCTATTTTGCAGGTTTAACGGATTTGAAATAATGGATGAAACCTGACTAAGCTTTGAGGAAAGAAAATTTATCCTAAAATGCTACTAGAAGTATGAAAACGTAGTGGAAGAGCAAAGACAGTTTAGAAGAGAATTTCAACGAGACTTACTCTCACTCGAATTAGAGATACGTTTGAAGAAGATGGAACTGTTCAAAATGTGCATAAGAAACGTTCAGGAAGACCATGAACAGCTACGAGGCCCGCAACAGAAGAAAGGTTCATTGAAATGTATCGTCAAAGTTCAAGAAAATCTATGCGACAAGCGTCTCGTTGGATATGAGTATCAAAATCAAGTGTCCATCGCATGTTGAAGCGCAGTCATTGGAAAAGTTACATTCTTAGAAGAGTACACGCTCTCAGTGAAGACGATCCGAATAGGAGAATGCAGTTTTGAGAGTGGTACTTGGAATAATGTGAAGAGGACGCACAATTTCCAAGACGAATTGTGTGCAGTGATGAGGCCACATTTAAATTAAATGGGTCAATTAACTGGAACAGTTGCACTTATTGGGCACCTGAGAATCCGCACATTATGTAGGGGCATCATGTAAATTTACCAGGAGTGATGCGGCTTATCAGCACACGAATTAATCGGACCATTCTTTTTCGACGGTACTGTAACTGGTGCCAATTACTTGAACTTGCTGCATGAAGCTGTCATGCCACTTACTCAAGAGGACTTTTAGGATGAGGACTTTTATTTTCAACAAGATGGGGTACCCTCACACTTCCATCGAGATGGGAGAGCCTATCTTGGTGAGACTCTACCCAACAAATGGATTGGAAGAGGAAGATTCTGTAGAATACCCCCCCCCCCCCACCGCGTTCACCAGACCTCACGCCAATGGACTTCTTATATGGAATTATCAAGAATAAAGTTTACACTTCAAAACTGGCAGCAGTCGACGACTTGAAAGCAAAAATCGAAAGAGAATGCGCCCATCTAGAAGACGAAATGATTCTCAGTTTTTGCAATTCCATTGGCGCACATTATTAGGGGTGCCTAGACCAGGACGGTCATCAGTTTGAACACAGACATTGAGGGATGAAAAGTACATTTATGTAGTGTACTTTACAATGCGAAAGTTAACTGTATTGTAATACATGCCAACTTTATGATCATTCAAAGTGTGCACCTAGCGTCTTGTCTTACGATTGATAGGCATTATAAACTTCGAGTTCAAGCTTTTTGGAAATCATTCTACACCCTCTGTCCAAAACGAAACCGAACGTTTCGAAAATAGAAGAAACTAGTGGCGCCACCTGTTTTATTTTTTCGTTGTCGAAATCGGCAACCTTCTTTAGTGTTGTATCAACTGATTATGACATTTGTTTCATTAGAAGCCGAGTTCTAGTGCCAAGAATGACAGTGTGTTTTGATGAACGGTCGATCGTCACGATATTCATGCCGTACGCGACGAATTCTCGCTATCAATCGCTTCAAAACTTCGAGATAAAACTCACCATTGACCGTTTGGCCAGACCGAACGAATTCTTTGTGGATAATGCCCTTGGAATCGTAGAAACAAATCAGCATTGTCTTTACTTTTGACTTCTCCAAGCGACTTTTTTTCGAATGCCCCTCTTCTGGTGGTCTCCACTCAGTACTCTGGCGCTTTGCTTCGGGCGCATACTCAAAACACCACGTTTGGTCACCAGTAACGATCGTTTCAAGGAAGTATGAGTAATCGAGCGGTTTTAATGAGGTGTCCTTGCAGTGTTCAATTGGATAAGTTTTTTGGTTATCCGATAACTTGTGGGGAACAAATCGCGAATTCAATTTACGAAGGACCAAACCTTCGGTCAAAATGTTGTGCACAGTTGATTTTGGAATTCCCAATCCATCTTCAATCAATCTCACGCACGACTTCAGGTTTTCTTTGATGAAATCGCTCAGTTTTTGGATTTTCGGAAGCATTCATCACCCTATGCGTTTCGGTAAAACTTTTTCCAAGTTTAACACAAAAAAGTCAGTCGCAGCTCTCTGTTTGAAACTCATTTTCCGACCGTTCGTCAAAACACACTGTCACTCTTGGTACTATAACTCGGCTTCTAATGAAACAAATGTCATAAAACACTAATGACGGTTGCGGCTTTCGACAACAAAAATATACAACAAGTGGCGTCACTAGTTTATTATATTTTCGAAAAGTTCGGTCTCGTTTTGGACAGAGGGTGTAGAATGATTTCTATACCCTCTGAAAGTTAAGCACAGCTTTGGCATTGCCTTTATCTGCGGGAAGGATAAGTATATTTCTGTTGTTAATTAAACTCTTAAGAGCCTGTCGTTCCGACGAAGAGATGTTATTTGTGGGTGGTTTAGCATTGTTAATGATAAATATGGATTCAACGCGGAGACGTTTTGCATCTTGTGAAGGGAAAAAGGAAGCAGCCTTTTCTATCTTGGTGAGGAGTGATTCTCTTGGGATAGATTTTGGAGAAGGAATAAAATTTAAACCCTTGCTGAGGATACTTTTTTCTGCATCAAAGGATGTGAGATCATTTATTAATTAAAAATTTGTCAGGGTTGATGTGGAGTTTCGATAAGTTTGGGTTATTTTGTACTCTTTTTTTATGGCTTCAAATTTCCTAATAATTTTAATTTGTTGTTATATTGGATTTGGACTGCTTGTGACTCATACGCATACTAAAGAGATGCCAACTTTCATTATCTAGAGATTTTTCAAGTATTTGAGATAATGTACTTTTTAGGCAAACAAGAAAGTGAAAGTACGTTTTGTGTCTAATATTCCTTCAGCAACAAGGTTGAACTTTGCTTTGTGATAGATTCTTTTGGCACGTTCCGAAGTAATATCCTCTTTGAAAGATATAAACTTAGGAACGACTGCATGGAATTTACAGTGTAAATTCCATGCAGTCGTTCATTTCAGAAGAACTGACCCGTGCTTCTGAAAAACGGTGTAAAATTTCGGATGTACACACACACACACACACACACACACACACACACACACACACACACACACACACACACACACACACACACACACACACACACACACACACACACACACACACACACACACACACACACACACACAGAGAGAGAGAGAGAGAGAGATCTCCATAGTCAGTCCCATCGTTTCCCTCCTCAGAAACTTGAAATTATTTCTACTTTGAGACATGGAGCTCGCTCTCTTCTTGACGACCCAGATGAACTTCATAAAGAAATAAATTTTCTTAGATCTACTTTCAGACCAAATGGTTATTCTCAACAAATTACTAAAAAATACCTTTTTAATCCTCCTAGTCGCCATACTGAAAAAATGAATAATGTTAAACGTAATATATCCATACCATACATAAGCTCAGTCTCTCAAAAATTAGCCAAGGTTCTCAAAAAATATAACATTAGAACTTTATTCACTCCGCTTCCTAAGATCCGCTCTTTAGTGAGCCGTCCAAAGTCTAGCCCTCAAAATCTAAAATATCCCGGTGTATACAAGATATGGTGTGACTGCGACATTCCTTACTTTGGCCAGACAGATTAGTCTATTGAATTGCGTATAGAGGAGCACAGGAGGGACACATACAAGAGAACACGTGCCAGTGCTTTATCCAGCCATATCCTTTTTACTGCAGATTCTGATGATCAAAACCATAGTTATACAATCCTTTGGGATAGATCTAACAATATTTTCTGTTGCCATGACGAATTTGAGTGAAAAATAGTACAATCAAGAGAAATCATATTCACCCCTGTACATTTAAATAACAATTTAAGCTAAAACCTCCCAGACTGTCATTCTGCTGGCGCTCACGAGATGCTATACGCACTATTGGGTGAGTGAGTGAGTGAGTGAGTGAGTTGAGTGAGTGAGTGCAATACGCACGCACTCACCCAACAATGTGGCCAACGAAGGAACAGCTTTGAATACGTTAACTACAACGTTTTCACATTAAATCTGTATAGTGACTTTCCTGTGCTGTTCACAGGTTTTATCTTCAATGTTTAATGTTTTTTCGTTTCTTTTATGAAAACACCTGAAGAAGGCTGTAGAAAGCCGAAACCAGTGTGTGTGATACCATTAAACCCTTTTCCTTCACTCTCAGTTTATGTCATACAATTCTTTAAAAAAAATATATAAAAAAAAATAATAATGATATATATATATATATATATATATATATATATTATATTATGCAGTATTATATTTTGTTTAGTGCACATGGTAAAATCTCCACTCACCACTAGCAAGTGGGCGAGCGTATTTGTCGAGCTTGAAAATATAAATTCTTGAACTTCTTGAACAGAAGCTCTTACAGACACTTATCGAAGTCGTGTTATTGAGGTCATTACTCATTGACAGTCACTGAACTTGTCAATCAAAGAAATGAAACATAGGTTTTCTTTCGAACTACTTTTCCTTAAGAAAAAGAGATAATCTTAGAAATCATGCCTACAGGTTTGTAAAAAAAAAGCGATGTGGGCAGGAACTCGGTGCATTTTATAATCTTCCAAAACGTGGAATGAGGAAGAAGGAAAAACCAAACTAAGTTCTTCAATACATACTCTAGATTGTACAAATTACAACTGTCCTCGTCCATGTCATTTCTTTTGCTCTTCAAGGCTAGAGGTATAGGCGTCGTTTGCAGTAGCAGAAGAATACTTTTTTTAGTTCAAGGTCACTGAGTGAAGATGGCGCTCAACCTTTAACTGTTCTACATTTGTTGCATGCGAACCATGTCAACTTCAGTAAAACCTTCTTGCATTCACAATTAGAAGCTTCAAAAGTTTTTAAATTGGGTGATATAGACGGAGGCAATAAAATATCATTTCTATTGAAATATGCTTCTGTCAAAAAGAAATGCCATCACTAACGATCAATATTAATCAGGCTGGCATGCAAAACAAATTATGTTGTTTAGACGTCCGGGTGTTATTTAAAATGCAATGATTAATATAATGTAAATACAAATAATATAATTTGTAATAAAATTTTTAAAACAATATAAAAAATAATATAATTTGTAATAAAATTTTTAAAACAATATAAAAAATAATATAATTTGTAATAAAATTTTTAAAACAATATAAAAAATAATATAATTTATTAAATTTAAATATTTTATGTAAATATTGATTTTGTTAAAGATTAATTTCAAAAAATACTTAAAATTTAAAAATACATGATTTTTATTTTTATATGAACTTAATATATGAACTAAAAAAAAAAAAGAGCGAAAAGGCTTCACTTCGGCAATGCAAATTTATTCAAATTAAGTGGATATTGAATCCAACATTATTTCATAGCCGAATATAGAAACAAGAGTTTCATGCCGAATATAGAGACTATAAAAGTTTTGGCGGATACAAGCGTATCCCAACCTTTTATGATAGAACAACTCGTAGTAAAAGTGGAGCAATCACCGATCACTGTCCTTAGTATTTTCCCATAATGTAAAACACATCTCCCAGGAGATGTATGATGTTGTGCATTATAGGGGGATGAAGCCTTTTGGCTCTCTTTTTTAGTAATTTTTGGTACCGTTTTTTAATGTGACGCACTTTTTATCAACTCGTATCGTACAGTATAAGTTCTGCATCACTTCATCCTGAGTATTCTTGGTCTAGCTCCCACTAATGAGACCTCAAAAAAAGGTCGAAACCGGTCCGGGTAGTGACCTCCTCGCATAATGTATAACATCATACATCTCCTAGGAGATGTGTTTTGCATTATGGGAAAATACTCATCATGATCATCATGCTTGTCAAGGATTTAGGCCTAGCATGGCCCATTCCGGCCTTAGAAGTCATCGTTGAATCGTTTAAGTGGACATCATGGTTTTCTTTTTCCTAATGGCTTGTACTTTAAGGCTTGTTTTGGTAATCGTTCTGTTTTCAATCTTTGTTCCATCCATTTATGTTTATATTTTTTAATTTTTTCTATTACTGGTTCTTGGTTTAATTCGTTCATAATATCTTCGTTTCTTTTGTGATCAAATAGGGTATACTTTGCAGTTTTTCTCATAAACTTCATTTCTGCTGTTGTTAATCTTTGTTTGTCTTTTTGTTTTATTGTCCAGATTTCGCTTCCATACATTAAGACCGGTAAGGCTAATGTATTGTATACTTTTAGCCTGATTTGTTTTTGAACTAGGTTTAAATACAGAGTTAATTACACCTATTATTTTTAAATATTTTGCAATTTTTACGTTTATATATTTTTCATTTTCATATGTGATCATACATCCTAGGTAGTTAAATGAATTCACCTGTTCTAAGATCTTGTTATCTATTACTATTTTAGTTCTTGCTGGATCTTGTCCTTTAAAGGCCATAGTTTTTGATTTTTCTGTTGATATTATCACACCATAATCTTTGGATATCTCATTTAGATTTAAAATAGCTTTCTGTAAGTTATCTTCAGAATTTGTAATTATTATTTGGTCTTCTGCAAAGAGGAGAGTGTTTAAGGTAACTGTAGGTGAAAGTTTAATTCCTTGATTTAAGTAGATATTAAAAAGAGTTGCTGAGAGGGGACATCCCTGTCGGACCCCTTAGTTTATCTCTCTTGTATATGATAGCTCGTGATTTAATCTTATTTGTATTTGATTATTTTCATATATACTTGTGATAACTTTTAGGATATTATTTGGTATTTGTCTTTCTTTTAATATGTTAAATAATATGTTTCTTTTAACTTTGTCAAATGCTTTTTCAAAGTCAATAAATGCAATATGTGTTTCTAAATTATATTCTCTTCTTTTCTCTATTATTAATTTTAGGCAAAAGGCCGGGTCTATACACGATCGTCCTTTTCTAAATCCATTCTGTACCTCTAGAATAAAGTTTTCGGAATATTTCATTAGTTTGTTATTTAAGATTACGCTATATATTTTGTAACAGGAATTTAGTATACTGATACCTCTATAGTTTTTAGGGTCATCTCTATTACCTTTCTTAAAGATAGGAATCACAATTGCTTTTTTCCATTCTATTGGGGAGATACCAGTTGAGTAAATTTTATTTTATTATTATTATTATTATTATTATTATTATTATTATTATTATTATTATTATTATTATTATTATTATTATTATTGTTGTTGTTGTTGTTGTTGTTGTTGTTGTTGTTGTTGTTGTTGTTGTTGTTGTTGTTGTTGTTCCGGGAAACTCCAAGGAGTCGACAGACTCATCGAGGGAGGCCCTAATATCATGTCTGGAACAACTATTCAACATTCACACAGTATCTATTATATCTTGCCTTGAACTCATTCACGGTCGTAGCACCCACAACAGACTCTGGAAGCTTATTCCACTCATTCACTACTCTCCAAGTAAAAAACCTAGCTCTAACAACCTTGTCAACCACGCTCTTGCCCAGCTTCCATGCATGGCCCCTAGTCCTCCCACCACCAGTCATATTTTCAAAAATATCTTCTGGATCAATCTTATAAAAACCCTTCAGTAATTTGAATGTCTCAATCATATCACCCCTCCTTCGCCTATCGTCCAATTTCTGCAACCCACAAATCCTCAACCTATTCTCATAAGGTTCATTCCACAGACCTGCTATCATCTTGGTCACTCGTCTCTGGACCCTCTCCACTTCCTCCCCATCACGAAGAAACCCTGGTGCCCATAACTGGGCACAGAAGTCCAGATGGAGTGTTATCAAGGATACAGAGGAACAACAACTTGCTTCTCTCTGCATGTTCAAGTATTTTTCATAAGCCAAGTGATTTGGTGAGCTGTTTTAGTTACTTTTGCAATGTGCCCCCTAAACTTCAACTCCCTATCCACCAGCACTCCCAAATCCCTGGCCTCATCAATCTCCTGGAGTATGGTTCCACCTATGCGATATACTGCTGCTATTCTTTTCACCCCAAAGTGCATAACCTTACACTTTGCCACATTAAACTGACATCCATTTTTCCTAGCCCAGTCCTCCAAACTATCCAAATCATCCTGTAAAATTTTGACATCCTGTGCACTCACAATTGCTCTACCCAACTTTGCATCATCAGCAAACAAGTGAACACTTCCTCTCAAATCCTTTCCAATATCATTGATGAACAAATTGAAAAGCAGTGGTCCAAGAACAGAGCCCTGCGGCTCTCCACTAGTCACACGACGTCTTTTTGACTCCACTCCTGAATAAACCACTCTCTGGTATCTCTCCTTCAACCACCCTCCTATCCATCTTACCAACCCTATATCTATCCCCATCTGCTCCAGTTTACTGATTAGGGTTCCATGTGGTATCCTGTCAAAGCCCTTGGCAAGTTCCAGTAGTATCACTGTAAACCCATTACCCCTATCCAGTTCAGCAGTCACTGTGTTATAAAACGTGAGCAAGTTACTGAGGCAGGATCTACCAGTCACAAAGCCATGTTGTCCCCCATACAATATCCCATTTTCATCTATCCAATCCTGTATTCTTTTCTTGACTAATTTCTCTAAGACCTTGACAATGATTCCTGATATGCTAATCGGTCGGTAATTACAACAGCAGTCTGGAACCACCTTTATGCAGTGGAACTATTTTCCCCTCCTTCCACCCGCTCGGGACTAACCTAGACCCGAGACTCAAATTAAACAAAATGGTCAAGGGTACTGACAATTCTTTAGCTGCTTCTCGTACTACACGAGCTGGTATACCATCCAATCCCACAGATGTATTGACATTGAGGTTATGCAATAGACTACTCACCTCCACTTCATTCACCACAATTCCCGTATAATCTACTGGTTTATTCGTTTCTGCAATGTCACCACCTGGATGATATATTCTTGCAAAGTGCTCACTCAGTAACTCAGCTATCTCAACTGATTCAGTTACCTCCCTACCATCGGCATTCTTTAAAATCATCCTGCCATGTACATTTTTCCTTTTACTTGCTATATATCTAAAAAAATGTTTAGGATTCTCTTTAGCCCGCATGGCCAATGTTCTTTCGTAATCCTTTTTTGCTTTTCTTACCACACTCGTCACCCTTCTGGCCTGCGCTTTATACCGTTCATGTGCCTGCCGGTCACCTTTCTCCTTAAATTCCCTCCATAGTTGTTTCTTTGTTTGCAGCTCAAGCTTAATGGTATTATTCATCCATTTAACCCCTACTTGATTTATTATTCGGACTCTAGGTATACAGTCAGCCATTGCTTCATGCAAGCACTTCTTAACTACCTCCCATGCACTATCAACTTCTAGTCCTTGCAGTTGTACATGCCATGGCACTGAGCCAATCAAACTCCTAAGCTTGTCATACTTTCCAGCCCGATAATTCCACATGTACCCTGTCTTAATTGAAAATTCTACACCTTTAGCCACCTCCCAAGTCAAGACCCTATGATCACTCTCACCGATTGCTGGCAATGTGTTCATATTTGTTACAGCCAAATCCTCAGATGTAATTACTAGGTCAAGCACTCTTTGACCCCTAGTATTTTCCATTACATGCTGTCGCAGGTAGTTATCCATTAATAACCGCATAAAATCCAATTCCTTCCTCCCGTGTGTCCTCTCCTCACTCCAATCAATGCGACCATAGTTGAAATCTCCCGTAATAATCACCCTCCTTCCACTCATTTCTTCTATTTGCTTGTGCATATTGTCACCGCCATCTTTTCCATCACCTGGTCTATAGCAGCACCCAATTGTATATTTAGTTCTGCTAGCCACAATCTCACACCAAATGGCCTCAAATGTGCTCTTTTCTCTATTCTGCAATTCAACTTCTATTCTCCTTGGCTGAAGCTCATCAGCTATCATCAACAATACTCCTCCCCCCATTTTATTCTCTCTGTCATTCCTCAACACACTATACCCATCACATTCAATCCCACTAGCTATATCATCTACAGTCAGCCATGTTTCACTGATACCAATAACCTGTGGTCTGGAAGTGCCAACCATGGCCAAAAACTCTTCCTTCTTGTTCCTAATACTCCTAGTATTAGTGTACATGAATTTAAGACCGCCATTAGCGCCAACCCTACCTTGATGCCTTATATTAACTATCCCATTCTGGTTTGTTGTCCTTATTTGCTCTAGCATATTATATTCATTCTTACATTCAACTGACTCCCTAAGGACTGTATATCTACTCCACCCCCTTAACAAATCTAGTTTCCCTGAATTTGCACATCCACTACATTCAGCAACACTTTCTCAAGTCTTCTTACACCGTAACCATTCAAATACAAGCCATCCATCTTATATAGATCCTTTCACTCATCAAACTCACTCCACACGTCCACAAATTCCACATCACTCGTAATACATAACCCACGCATAAAGTCATTCGCAATTATGGCCCTCCTTTTAAACATTTCACTGTCAAACCGTGGCAAAAGACTAATCATTCTAACTCTCTCACTCTTTTCTTTTGCTACCTCAAACAATTCATTTAGGTCTTCTATCATTTCCTTTTTATCTCCTTTCAAATCATTCGTACCTGCCACAACAATCATTTCTTTCACCCTTTCCTTTTGCTCTCTAATAGACTCAGTTACATCCTTTATGGTCGCACCAGGTTGATACGATTTTGTCAAATCCTCTACTAACACACCTCGTACTAACGAGTCTCCATACAGCACTCTATCCTTCATTTTGTTCATGTTCACATTCATACGCCTATTTTTCCTGTCATACCTTTTATTATTGGTCGGTTCATTCAGTCGACTTTTGTTCATGCACTCTAGCTGCTGTTTTGCCCTTTCTATCGCACCATTCAACAACGCGATCTTATTCAATGCATCTATCTCATCTTTTTTATTCTCTGAGAAACCATTAATACTATCATTCACACTTTCTACATTCACACTCTCATAATTCTCATGTACAACCTTGCCGTTTCTTGTCATATCGCTATTTTCTTCATTCTGAAGTTTGACAAAAATATCACACTCACGATCCGAAATACACTTCAATTCCTCATTCTCCCTACATTTTCTACACACATTCAATCCTTTATTATCATCTATCCACACTCCGACCGCACTCCGTAAAGCGTACATTTCACAGCTAGTACACTGACTCATTTCTTTTATACTGCTGTTCTTTGATAACGATGGCGAACCATCATTACTGGCTGACATTTTCCTTCGTACAGGTGCCATAATTATTGCAACGTGTTTTATCAAATAATAAGTTATACACACCAAAAACACACAAACAGACGCACTAAAATACGCAAGGCAAACAAAACTACGCAATATTAACTAATTTTATCAACGATAACTGAAAATAATACTTATCTTATCAGGAGCTTGCACGAACACCTTATATTCATATATTAAGTTCATATAAAAATAAAAATGATGTATTTTTAAATTTAAAAATAATAAAGAGTCTTCCTTTGAATCTTGTTCCTGCGTATTTATATAGTTCTGAACCTAGCTTATCTTCTCCAGGTGATTTTCCGTTTCTTGTTTCTTTCAGGCTGATTTCTAATTCTTCTTCAGTTATTTCCTTTTCATTTTCGTTAATTGTTTGCCAGTTGTCTTTTTTAAAATATTTGTCTGTCCACAGTTCTGTGTAGTAATTTAGAAATTCTTCTAATTTCAATTCAGTGTTTATTTATGTTTTCTTTAGTATCTGCATTTAGGTGTTTCAAAATCTTATATACATTGGGTCTTATTTTATATAAATCATGTTCTAAATTAGAAACAAATTTATTCCATGATTCTCTATGTCTCTTTCTGACTTCTCTTTTAGCTATGGCTCTTATTCTTTTATATTCTATTTCATCTTCTAATCTTTTACTGATTAACCATTTGTGATAGGCTTATTTTTTCTTTTTGATAATTTCTTTGATTGTATCATCCCAGATCTTCAGTATTTTTCTTTTATTGAATTTTCTGGTCTTTCCTGGGAAAATACTAGGGACAGTTATCGGTATTTGCTCCACATTTACTACGAGTTGCCCTGTCATAAAAGGTTTGCTTACGCTTGGATCCGCCGAAACTTTTATAGTCTCTATATTCGGAATAAAACTCTTGTAGTTTCTCTATTCGGCTTTGGAATAATATTGGATTCAATATCCACTTAATTTGACTAATATATGAATTTATTTAATAAGTTAAAGCGTAAGATGGTGTCGAGGATAAGAATAGCTCCAATGCACTCCATGCATGTCGTACGAGGCGATAAAATGGTTACCCAGGAAGGGTAATCGATGGCAATGCTGTAGCTAATGAAGTTTTAACTGAGGCTCGGATATTGCTGTTACCCTCCTGCCATGATCAGAGCTTTATATAGCTCAATAATAATACCCCATTCAATCCCGTCATCTGATTTTCTCAATCAGATGACGGGATAAAGAGTCAAGGACTCAGTCCATCTACCCCCCCCCCCAAAAAAAAAGCGCAAGATAACATATGCGTCATGCAATTTGATTTGTTTAGAGGTCATAGATCAAAAATGTGGGTTCCGTAGCACATCGGCATCACTTCAAATTTATTGAGCGCTTTGCATTTACTTTTATGTACTTCAACAGATCAGTCGGTGTAGATGAAACTCTTTTTTGGTTAGAAAGACATGGTTCCAATTCGGTCTAGGATGCGAAGAGCCATTATGAATGCTTTTCAACTGAAGGTAAGTTAGTGGGTCTCATAAGAGGTTGTCGCCTCCCTCCCCCAGGAACTCTAGTCTTTCATTCATCTTCTGAACACACACACACACACACACACACACACACACACACACACACACACACACACACACACACACACACACACACACACACACACACACACACACACACACACACTTATATACAGAGAAGCAATGTTTATTGAACTGTGAATTCAACTAGAAGCCACCTTGTTTTTTTATTATTATTATTTTAAAAGTGCGCGCGCGCTCAGGTATATATTAATATAATAAAAATATAATATACTAGGTTTTGCTCTTTCATTCTCGGCATTACCTTAACTGGGAAGAACGTTTGGAAAAATGGTGAAATGGTGAATTTTCTGCGCGAGAGCGTGCCATTCTTGGCACTTCAAATAGTATTAGGAAGTTTTATTTTGTGGCTGCGTTAAAAAGAAAAACAAAACATAAAAATTGAAAATAAATTTATCTTTCCTGGACTGGATAACTGCTAAAGTTATCCTAAATAGAGAAGTGTTCGCCTTAATTAAGGACTCGATTAAACGAACTGGTTGATATGCAAGTGTGGTGTAGAACCTGTTTAGCTTTGGTTATGCTTTGAACGCAGACGTCCAAAATACAAATTGCACTCTAACCATCTGAACTAATTAACCATTAGGACTTACTGCATTGTATATTAGTGGTTCATCTTCTGTTTTCCTGTTCTAATTAAATATCAGCTAATTTTTCAAATTTGCTGCTGAACATAAAACACACATTACTGATTCCTAATTCTTTCGATTCCTAATCTGGAGCAAAATGGAGGGAAAGTAGCATTCCCAAAATATAAGTTATTCTTTATTTTATTCTAATTTCATCCACAAATATTGGAAATGTTCTACATGAAAATCGTGGGCGAGTTACGGGGTTGGATCTTTTGGTCCTGATTGATAAAAATTCGATTCATGACATAAGATGCTGAGACATATTGCACCCAAAATACTATCAGTCATTCATCAGAATTTTATATTTATCGATGATGTAACCTGCAACTGCCGAAAAAAATATAAAAAGATGACTGACACTTGAGAAGGGAAATTATTGGTAATTTCTCTTCAGTGTCATCAGACGTCCATTGTTGTAAGATCACAAAATGGATTCCCTTCTGTCTTTTCATTGTATGTAATAACGTCAATATATATTAAATAAGAGCTAGGAAAAAAACACAATGAATGGGGATAATGAAGCTGTCCATTTTTACCAATCTATGCTATTTGTGTTAAGTCAATGTGCATATGTGAAATTACACTAAAGTGAGTAATTACAGAAGTGAAATTACAGAAGACTGTGCAATTTGTTATGCAGGGGAACACTTTTAATTATTACGTTACATTATATTAAAAGGTGAAAAATAAAGATTATTAATATTAACTAACTGATTTTGATAGAAAAGATGATATGTACAACAAAAATGATCAAGGTGTGATGTCTTCAATTAGATAAATTTCGCTTCGAAATTAGCACTTCAAATATTCAACTTCAAGTTAAATTGGAAATATCCAATGTATATATATATAAAGACCTGGGTTTGATTCCCGCCTAAAACATGAGGAACCTTTATCTGGTCTCTTTCGACAAAAGGTGAGTTAGTTGGTCTCACAAAAACCCGAGTTTCCACGTGAAAAAAAACCATAACATCCGGTTGTTTTTTTCACCTAGAAACTCGGGTTTTTCGTCCCCAGAAACAAGCAAACCGGCCCCTGAACACACGCATCTACAAACGTAGGACACACCGGGAGGCATAGGGCTAACCACCTTATCCTCGAAGCTGTCGCGGTTTTAAATTGAATTAGGCCATGCCTAATACGAACGTAACGGGCCACGAGGCCTAAATACGGAACAATAAATATATGAGAACTTGTTATTTTAACTCATGTTATATTCCAGGAGTTGTTCATTTTTCATCATTTTTAATATTATTATTATTAAAACTTCCACGGAGTCAAAATATTCATCGCGGAAGTCTAACTGTTACACACACACGCACGCACGCACACACACACACACACACACACACACACACACACACACACACACACACACACACACACACATACACACACAAAATTCATCATACCGCGCCTTAAATATATTCGCTGTCCCCACACTCACCACACTCTCAGGATGTACTCTACATCCCATCTCTGCTTCCCAAATTTCATAACTTCACACTTAGCAAGATTGAACTGACATCCTCAATCATTTACGCGTTCAGCCAGTGTAGTCCGTAGTCCTCTTGCAAAGCCACAGAATCTGCTCTTCTCCTGATAGCTCTCCCCAACTTTGCATCATCTGCAAACAACTGCATATCACCATGCAGACCTCTCCAAATATCATTTACATATAAATTAAACTGCAATGGACCCAAAACAGGCCCTTGTGCTATACCATTCGTAACTTGTCTTTTCAGGGATATCGCTCATCCATAAACAACTCGCTGATGCCTATCAGACAACCAATCTCCAATCCAGCGAACTAATTTACTGTTTAGCCACTCCATTCGAGTTTAATTACCAGCTTGTCATGTGACAATTTATTCAAGGCTTTTGCAAAATCTGTATACACCACTATGTGCGCATCACCCTTATCCAATGCATTGGTCACTTTATTATAATAAATAAGAAGATTGCTAAAACACAATCTTCCTTTAGTAAACCCGCTTTCCACCAAAGAGTATTTTTCTGTTGTGAACCCTATTCTGAATCGTGGTCCTAACTAACCTTTCTAATACTTTAACAAAAAATCCAGACAATCAGACTTGCCTATAATTCAAAGCCTTAGTCATATCATCTTCCTTATGAATAGAAACAATTTTACCTTCGTTCCACTCCTTTGCAACTTAGCCCAGTGCAAACTTATGTCAAAAAGATATGTAAAAACTGACAACTCACCTTCCTCGTCTGCTCTTTGCACTTCTTCCGCAAGTAGTTGTTATTACCACTGTTCTTGTGCTTTTTCCATAATACCATCTTCTTCCGGATGGTATTATGGAAACCTTTGTAATACATTCTGATATTGCCTCCATCAAATAGTTATTGAGTAGGGCCGAAGTAGCACTGATATCCTTTCCATCCAGTTCATCTTTATAATTTATTGCTGTGAGCTGTTTCCTGAGCCTTTCAAAACTACCAGCCTTCTAATTCCACATATATCCCTTTCTAACAGACCTCCTTGATTGACTGGTCACGCTGCAAGTGATCACCTCAGGGTCACGCTCACCAACTGGTGAAAGATTTGACACCCCATTTATAACAACATCATCTGATGAGAGGATCAAATGCAGTAACCTTGATCCTCGTTTATCCTCTGTTACGTACTGCCTAAGGAAATTGTCTCTTAAAACTCCAGCAATTCATTTTCTTTGAATAAATACAGTCGATACAATCTCTTGATTCTAGTCTATATTACCATAATTAAAGTCACCCATAATGAACACTCGCTTCATGCTATCCAGGTTAATTTGCCTATATATTTCCTTCTCATTACCTGGTCTATAGCAACATCTAACTAAGAGCTTCACCCTGTTCCCCTTCACCGTACCATAAAGTCTCAACACCGAGGTCACTATTTGTAACTTGCAAATCCACCTTAGATGGGCACACGTCATCTGCTACCATTCCTCTCTCCTTTCTTCCCTATCTATCTTCATCAAAAATATATCCGTCCATCTCTATTCCTCTCAGGATGTCATCCTCATCTAACCACATTAGTAAACAAACATAAGAAATCATTTCTGGTCCTACAAGTCTTATGAACGTCACTTCTCCGATGTGACTTTTAATTACACGTAAAAGATTAAGTTAGTAATTTAGTCAGGAAGGATTAGTAAGTTGAACTGGCAAGAGGTTAGTTTATTAATTGGTATAATATAGTATACAATTAGGTTTATAATCTGTATTTTTTAATATATATTATTATATATATATCTTATTTTTTAATGTGTTCTACCACTGATATATCATCACTGGCATATCGATGCTCACTCCCCTAATTGTCCTCATACTTCTTAATCCGTGGCATAATTATGTAACCTAACTGGTTGATTCATGTGCTCCAATTTATTAGAAAACTCAATTGTCTTCCGCTACTTCGGCTCTTTCAGCTGATTTCTTCACTTTTCCTTATAACTTTAGATAGTGGAGTTCCCATATTTACTTATCCAAATTGATAAGTTGCCTAATCTGTTATTTTGTTATATATTTTTATATTAATTTTTCAGTCTTCATTAAAAACTGAAGAATTGAAAATGCAATCAATATTACTGCTTTCTTACCTGTTTTCGTGAGCATGCGTAGCTCAGTTGGTATAGAAGAAATCCTTTGGCGACCTGGGTTCGATTCCCGTCCATGAAGTGAGGAACCTTTATCTGATCACTTTCGACTAAAGGTGAGTTAGCCGGTCTGATACGGAGGTAGAAGGTTTTCCTCCCTCAGAACATTTAAACTGGCCCCGTTTAAATGTTCTGAGGAAATCTCACACGAATACGAATAAAAACCTGTTTTCGCAGTTTTTATTTATACACTGCTAATTTTCTTACAAAAGTTATCATTTTAATTATTCAATCGGCTAAAGATTCTTGAAGAGTTGCAGCACATTTATTAAAGACTAGTATGATCTGCATAGAATAATGAACTGAGGCAAATAACTCATATTTGAATATCAGGTTAAGTACTATTTCCTTAATAACGTGGTCCGTATAGATTATAAATAACAGCAACGTTATTTATAATCTATAAACTATATTATACTGTATCTGATATTACTCTACATAACGTTCTATTTACACCATACTTATTTAGTGTGTTGAACACTTTTCCTTTGGTACTTGGTATCATATGCATTTTAAGAGATCAACAAAACTTAAACAGAGAGCCTTATTACATTCCCATGCTTTCTGGGCCATTTGTTGCAAAGTAATAAAAACCATGACTTTGGTAACTGCAATTATGACCTAAATCAGGCTTGTACTTCAAGATTTCCTTGCAGTATTTTTTTTTCTTATCAAAATTCTTACTTAATTTTTTCCTGGAACACTCTCAATGACATTCCAGTGTACTTGAGAGAATATGCTGTATAACACTGTTCCAAGTTTATATCATCACTTTCAAATTTTACGTTTCTATTTATGTACATGCGTAGAAATGCATTTTACTTTATTTAGTTGATTTGGTAACCAATGCATTTTATCTTATGATTATCGAACTTTCACTCACAAAAGGGTGTAAACCTATAGTGTATTACTACTGTGGATGGGCCAATTATTTAATTTTTTTTAACTATTTTATTTTATTTTCTACATCGTCCAAAAACCCTGTTCTACATACGAAACATGGAACTTAGTATCTAGAGAAATGTTCTATAATTTCATGTATGACGAACAAAACATAAACGCATAAGAATGAACCTCCCCCACTGCTACTTTTATATTCATTTAATTGTTTACCCAAATGTGAAAGTATGTCAGAAACAAGTGAGTCATTAATATACATGTATCGAACATCAGTCTCGTGTATTCCAAGCGAGTATTTTGTCAGCGATGCACTACAGAAGAGAAGACATTCAGAAGCGGAGAAGTGCACTCAAGGGTGTAATTGAAGAATCTCGTGACCTCTTTTTTAGACGCATTATTTAAAAACAGACTTCCATACAGAGAAATGAACTACAATCATTTAAACAGCAGGTATAAGATTAGCTGGAGATGGGAGTGCATCTTAAAATTTAACTACGAACAAGTTGGCAATGGAAAAGTATAGGAGTAAACGTTGTTACACAGACCACGCTGTTGACTGCATATCTGATGTTTGCATTTGAACAAGGCCGAATCAAGGCAGTCCTGATAAGGTTCAACTAAGCAGGATAAAGAAATTTTGGATGTCATATCTTTCATTTACGTTAGTAAATGGAATGTAATCATCTAGACTAGTTGGAATATTCAAAGGAGATATATATACACTCTCTGTCCAAAAAGAAACCGAACGTTTCGAAAATAGAAGAAACTAGTAGCGCCACCTGTTGTATATTGTTGTTGTCGAAAGCAGCAACCTTCATTAGTGTTGTGTCAACTGATTATGACATTTGTGTCATTAGAAGCCGAGTTACAGTGCCAAGAGTGACAGTGTATTTTGAGGAATGTTCGGTCGTCACGATATTCATGCCGTACCCGACGAATTCTCGCTATCAATCGCTTGAAAAATTCGAGATAAAACTCACCATTCGCCTTTTGGCCAGGTGGAACGAATTCTTTGTGGATAATGCCCTTGGAATCGTAAGAACAAATCAACATTATCTTTACTTTTGACTTCTCCAAGCGACTTTTTTTTCGGATGCCCATCTTCTGGTGGTCTTCACTCAGCACTCTGGCACTTTGTTTCAGGCTCAAACTCAAAACACCACGTTTCATCACCAGTAACGATCGTTTCAAGGAAGTTTGACCTCCTTACGAGAGTTTTAATGAGGTCCTTCCAGTGTTCAATTCGATACATTTTTTGGTCCTCGGTGAACTTGTGGGGAACAAATCGCGAATTCAATTTACGAAGGCCCAAACCTTCGGTCAAAATATTGTGCACAGTTCATCTTGGAATCCCCAATTCATCTTCAATCAATCTCACGGACGATTTTGGCATTCTTTGATGAAATCACGCACTTTTTTGGATGTTAACTTCGTTCAGTTCAGTTTTTGGATAGCCCGGCTTTTCGTCGTCCTCAAGCGTCTCACGACCACTTTGAAATCGCTTAAACCATTCATAAACAATTACTTGAGTACAGGATAAGCATTCATCACCGTATGCTTTTTGAAGCATTTGATGAGTTTCGATAAAACCTTTAGTAAAAGTTCGTTTACCAAGTTTAACACAAAAGTCAATCGCAGCTCTCTGTTTGAAACTTATTTTCCGACCGTTCTTCAAAACCCGCTGTTACTCTTGGCACTATAATTCGGCTTTTAATGAAACAAATGTCATAAACAGTTGACACAACACTAATTAAGGTTGCCCCTTTAGACAACAAAAATATACAACAGGTGACGCCACTAGTGTCTTTTATTTTCGAAAAGTTCGTTTCTTTTTGGACTGTGGGTGTAAAACTTAAACCATGGAAACGTATTAATAAACATTTTGATGAGTTGAAATTCAGTACCAAAGAAGATAATTAATATAGGTATAATGATATAAATTTTGGCGATAAATCAAAGGTTTGCTTGACATATATATGTTGATAGATCCCTCGTGCCCTTGCGAAAAAGCTGGGCTTGAAGCAATCTTGAGCTCTAAGATTGAAAATTACTGTAAATTTCTCGTTGTTCTCTGTCACTGTCGAATAATTTTGTTTCGGGAGAAAGCATAATAAGAACTTGAAAATAAAGTCATTGAATTAAAAAAATGAATTAATCCTCAGCATTGAATTAAATCCTTCAATGCTGAGGATTATGTACGTTATATCGAAGTAGAATAATTGTATTTAAAGTTATATATAAGTAGATGTAAACCTGTTGTCAATTTTGTGTGTAGTTTAAACAGAATGTACTTCATTTATTTTTCGTAACAAAAGTCTGCAATTTACAAAACTTTGTGACCAAAAGTTAAAATTAAAATCATAGCACAAATTTGTATTTTGGATGCATATTCTATACTCAAATTCAATATTATGTATACTCCTGTCTGTGTAGCCATATAAAGTCAAAATCTTTACATGTGTAAAAATAAATAAATAAAAACATTATTTGCTAAAAAAATGTGTTCTACCTGCTGAATTTGAATTTTATCATCGTATAAATTGAACGTTATTCGACTATTTCAATACCGCAGAATCAAAACAGTGTCCATTACCTTCAGCAATATTTTATATCGATTAAATGTCTAATTATAAATTTGTTTACATTTTTATAGTAGACATATATTTCAGTAAGATATATCTAAAGTCCTTGAATTCAAAACTTCATTTTGAATTTGAGGACTAGTTCCTTTCCCAGCTAGCATAGTGCTCGCTTTTCTGACTTCAGCATAGTAGCGAATGTTTTTATTCATTATTACTTTTATTCTACAGCAACATTTCTTTTACGTTTAGAGTAACTTGTATAATAAATAACAGCATAACTGCTTTCTTCAGATAGAGAGAAACATGCAGCTTTTAGATAAAAGATAGTTTCGTGCACTATTAAAATACTATCATTAACAGAAAGCGTAAAATACGAATTTGTGCTGTCAGCGAATTCAGCAAGTGCGAAATGATCCACATGTCATGATTCGTCTCCTGCCAATAAAAAACAGGGGCGAATGCTGGTCTTGAAATTCACGCTTGCTCTTGTTATCATTCAGGGAGTGAGAGGTGTGATTGAAGTCTGATTAGCGGAATAATGAATTACTGACCATTTAAAACTATATATTTAGACATTTATATACATTTAATCATACAAATACAACATTTATTTTACAAATGATATTCTATCCTTTTCAATTTATCTACTTGAATAAAAATTCTACTCTACGGTTCTTCTTTATGAAATGTTCAATAACATCGTCATAAACAGTTGGTTGTAACTTAATTTTCCCAAGCAACACGCACACTTGTAAAGGCTGGCTGAAGCTCACTGGCTAGAGCTACTTTGACTGCGTATGCCCTTGTGTTTAAGACGACGTGAAGAGAGTGGAAATGCCTATGCGCGCGCATGAAATCACAGCGCTGCAGCGAGGACCTGGAAGCTCCCACAACCGAGCAAGCCAAGGTAGCTTTGATTAGACGAGCAAGCATCGGCCTTCGATACACAGCTCAATTATTGCCGCGCAAGCTTAAGACTGTCTACAAAGACTGACTTATCTGTCTACAAAGATAAAAGCCTAAATGGAATGCTTATAAATGCATGCATTTATTAACAAAAAAAATTAATTTTTTCTCAAGTAATGAGCTTGCGTAGCAAGCATAGCAAGCATGGAGAATTAGCCCCTGATAAAAAATATGCTTTCCCCCCTCTTCTTAAAAAAAAGAGTTATTCACTCTTCTTCTTTATTGTTGTTTCCTGTATTGACGATAAAAACAAGGCATATCTCTGCGATGTGTAGGGAAACATACTCGAACGAAATTATAATAAAAAAGTGTGTCTGAGGTGACGCATTCCACACACCTGAACAGCCATGCTGAAACTATGTAAACGCTTCCTTATTCAAAAAAAGTTCTTAAACGTTGCACGAGTTAAGTCTTTTATCTTCGGTTAAATGCTTTGTTTTCAGGGTGGTGGGAATAAACAGTTAATTCAGAGAAATTTTCAAAAGGAAAAAAAAATCTAGAGAGAGCGATCTGATAACATTATTGCATGAGACTAGTCTTCGGGTAGGGTAGATGATTGGCAAATTACCGCCCTTCGGTCAATTTCACAGCCGAGTTGCTTCAAGCATCTTAAACTCCCTAGCGGTCTGTGGAAATCATTAGCCTTCGTAGTAGGGGAGGCAGTGTGTAACTGTACCATCGCGCTGGCGTTGGTCGCACAAAAAGGGTGTCAAAATCAGCTACCGTAAAACTGACTGATAGGAAGAGAGCAAACAACGGCTTATTCCAAGTTTTTTCACTCTTTATTTTCCTGAATACGGTGACCTTCAAACCTCCTGACCTCATAAGTACCGTATTTAAAGAAGTAAATATATCAGTGTGGCGATGATGCTGTTTGAGAAACTTAAGTTCTACTTCACTTGTGAAATATCCAAATAGTGGAGCAGACACCTCGTGCAGAAGTTCGATTCCAGGTAATCTGAGACATGGTAAGTGCTCGTTATCGCTTACTACAGTGAATGTTACAGAGCTACACATCAGGATACGTGCTGATATATGGGGCTTCACTACATATAGAAAATCATTGATGCACTGGCGTAACGGTTTCAATTAACATTTTATATAAGTAAAGTGGATATTAAATCCAACATTATTTCTAAGCCGAATGTAGAAACTATGAAAGTTTCGTAAAAATAAATTGAACTTGCGGAAATTCCTCGGTATCGCCCGATTCGCTTTAGTATGGATTACTTATAAGACATGCGCGCTGCCCAAGCTTCCATGTATTCGCCTTTTATTAGTCCATTTTGATAAGGTTTCACTAGCATGACAGCTATTTCGAACTGGTTGATTGTTTTCAGCTCTCTGGTCAACTTACTTTACGAAACTTTCATAGTTTCTACATTCAGCTTTGAAATAAAGTTGGATTTAATATCCACTTTGCTCATATAATTTTGCATCTCCAAACTGAAGCCTTTTAGCTCTTTATTTTAGAAATTAATGTTTTAATAATAAATGAAGAATATTTGTTATCTAAATTTTATTGCTTTTCGCGATTTTTTCAATCAAATGTAAACAAACTTAACTAATTTACGTTAGACAACACATGACATTTTAACTGCAATCTCGAATTTAAAAAAAAAAATCAGAAAAATATCAATATTTACTATGTTTATCTGAATTTAATCCACGAATGGTTATTTAATTGTAATTAGAAACGTTCAAGTATAGCATTATTCGCTTAAACTGTTATAATTCTCTAAAATATATAATATTGACTATCTGCAAACACCAATCAGAAATGCTTCCAACAATAACATTTTTATTTATATTTTAAGCGACATTTTAATTTTCTTAGAAATAATAATGGAACATTTATTTTACTCGATATTTAATGATTTTAAAATGTTTATTTATATTTTTAAAAAGAATTCTAAAAGTAAATTATATACCTTTTTAAATATTTAATGTTATTCTATAATATTTAAGTTATGGTAAACTTATATATATATATATATATTTTTTTTTTTTTTTTTTTTTTAAATAAAAGATATCTGCCTCTCGCGCTGTAATTAGTATTCTTGTTGTCAAAAAGGAGACACATAAGGCCGATAACCTATTTTTGTTTTGCTAAATTGGCCAGCAAAGTTTCATACGAATCGCTTCAGTAGCTACAGCCACATTTAGAAGATCAGTACATTGTATATATATATTTTTTACTTTTATCTCGCTTCTTACGTTATTAGTGATAAGCGTGAGAGTGTACAAAAATGAGAGCATTTTCATTTCTTCCTGGCACCGATATTTCAGCCTTGGTCCACTTTTGCTGTTTTGCTAACAAGTACGTTTAATCCCTTCAAGTCCATCCAGCTGGTTGAGCGATTTTTTATTTTGCACATGAATTGCTAAGATGATAAACGGTTTTCAATGTCCGTATGAAGAAATTACATGATTCATTTTTTTTATCCTTTCCTCATCTATGTAGTCATGCTTGAAATCTCCGTTTGTTCACCCACAAATCTTTCTCTTCTCTGTTTATTTCTTTTAAAAAAGTAGATAAAAAGGAAAAATTCAAATTCATTCTCATAATCTTTGAATTGTTATCTTTAGCTTTACTACTTATGTGTGTCTGTGCTGTGAGAGCATTTTTTGTTGGATTTATAAAGTGAAATTAAATGAATTTTTTTGATGTGCAGTTCCTGCAACTCAATAACACTTTTAACTGTTCCAAAGGGAATCCAAAAATGAATAATGTTCATTTGCGAATAATATTTTTTTATAAACAGATTTTTTTAGAATTTCTCTGTATTCCGCATCAATTGATGTGCTGTACATATCCGCAAGTACCAAGGAGAAATGCTTCCAACAATAACATTTTTATTTATATTTTAAACAACATTTTAATTTTCTTAGAAATAATAATCTCTCTCACTCTCTATGTTCACTGGGCATCTACAGATGCTGTATGGTCACTTCGATGCTCGGTGATGTGCCACACCAGGTCTCGCCATGTAGTCCTGCTGTTTGCTTTTCTGGAGACTTCAATTCTCTGAAGATCAGTCAATCCACACACGCCATCCATCCACCTATCTCATTGATGGTCTATCCCTGTCTCTTTTTCCAGGAACTTTACCTTCTATTACTGTTCTGAGAAGTCCTCCTTCCATCCTTTCTATGTATCCAAAATAGTTTAACTTTCTTCTGTCAATATCCTTAAGGAGCCTTAAAGTTCTACTAATCTCTTCTAACACCCATTCATCTGTACACCTTTCAGTATATGATATCCTCAACAGCATTCTGTAGCAGCACATCTGAAAAGCAGATATTCGTTTCTTATCTGACTTCTTTAGGTTCCAAGTCTCGCATCCATAAGTCGCTGTTGGAAAAACAACGGCATCTAAAATCCTCAACTTTGTTACCATGGAGATAGATCCATCCTTCCAGATTTTAGTCAGGTCTCTGACTATTGTTTTAGCCATTTCTAACCTTTTTCTGAAATCTTCAGAACAGCAATTCTTCACATTAATAATGGATCCCAGGTACTCAAACTTGTTGACTTCCTCAATTCTTTCTCTATTAAGATACAATTGTTTCTCATGAGCTTCTCTGTTTGTTTTTCCTTTGAGAACCATGATCATTGTCTTGCTAGAATTGAGTTGAAGTCCTCTGTTATTACTGATCTTGTTAACTTTGTCAAGAATTAGTCCTAGTTCTTCTATGTCATTACAAAGGAGTACTGTATCATCAGCATACCTCAGATTACTAATCAATCTACCTCCTATCGTAATTCCTATCCTGAGCTCATCCAATGCTTCACGCATGATGTCATCAGCATATATACTAAACAAGTGAAGAGAAAGTAAACATCCTTGTCTAACTCCTTTTCCAACTTGAAGCCAGTCAGTCAATCCAACACCTGTTCTTCCCCTGGCTTCTTTCTCCCTGTACAAGTTGGCTATCATCCCGATAGTGCGTCGAGGAAAACCCATTGTTTTCATTACTTCCCACAGTTTCACATGCTCAACACAGTCAAAAGCTTTAGAGTAGTCTAAGAAACACATTACCAGAGGGAGTCTGAATTCTTTATATTTTTCTATGATCTGTCTAAGGCAAAGGATCTGATCTCTGGTGCCCCTATCTTTTCTAAAACCTACTAGTTCCTCGGGCATCTCTGCCTCAACTTTGGCCTCAATCCTATTTAGTGTGATCTTTAATAAAATTTTGCTTGCATGAGATATCAAACTAATAATATTTTTTAATTTTCTTAGAAATAATAATGGAACTTTTATTTAACTGAATATTTATTTAGTAATGAATGTTTATTTATATTTTTATAAAAAAATTCTAAAAGAAGAATATACACCTTTTTGAATATTTAATATAATTATAGGACACTGAAGCAATCTCAATTTCTAATTTATGTATAATTTTTTTTATCTATAATTTAGCTATTTGGCTATCCGAGATGTAATAATAACATTTTAAGACACTGTACTCATCTAAATGCATAAATGAATAATTAGAATACCTAAGAGCTGCACAATATAATATAATAAAATAAGCAGAATCATGTAATCGAAATATGTGTTTAGCATCTTAAGGCATGTGCCGGGAGAAATGTGAAATTTGATTTGATAAGTTCACTTCATTTTACCGCAATTAAATTATATATTATTTAAAATTAAAATAAAGTTGCTCTGAAAAATATTATTATTAATAATACACCCTCTGTCCAAAAAGAAACCGAACTTTTCGAAAATATAAAAAACTAGTGGCGCCGTCTGTTGCATCTTTTTGTTGTCGAAACCGGCAACCATTATTAGTGTTGTGCCAACTGTTTATGACATTTGTTTCATTACAAGCCGAGTTATAGTGACAGTGTTGTTTTGACGAACGGACTGTCGTCACGATATTCATGCCATACGCGACGAATTCTCGCTATCAATCGTTTCAAAACTTCGAGATAAAACTCACCATTGATCGTTTGGCCAGGTGGAACGAAATGCTATCCTACCTTACGTTGCTTCCAGCCTCCCTGAGAATTTCAAGCTGAAAGGAAGAGGTTATAAAGCAAAAAGAAGACAAAATATCGCAGATATCTGCAAGTTGCATCATTCAATTTATTTAATCAATTTGTTCATTGCTTGTTTAACTTACTTCACATAAAACACAAGAAGCATGAAATTAAATGCAATCATTAATCAGACATCCCAAGCTTCAAGTTCTTCGATAATGGTTCAGAAAGTTTTTGTTTTCTCTTTTTTTTATATTTGACGAGAAATTATAGCCACGTCTTAATCTTTTTCCCAAGTGGTGATGATGCATGAAGTATTCTTTGTAAGTAGAAGCTGTTTACATCGCATCAATTGTTTGAATCTCCCGTAATGCAAAGCACACTTCCTATCGGATGTATATTGCCGTGCATTATGGGAAGGGTTTATGATCCAGTATTTTTAATAATGTGGTAGGTGATACATCATTTTTATACTTATGTATATAACACATGACTTCTGAATTTATTTAATTTTAGTACATTTCGAAAGTTTTGTTAAAGACCATTTCCATGATGCACTTCCCTTCGGATGAGCATCAAAATGCACATGCGTAAAAAAACGTGTGTTTTGCATTATGGGATACAGAAGCAATTTGCTGGAAGTCAACAGCCTCTTTGTACAAGTAGCCTAATCGTGATGATATTTCATGAACAAATCTAGTTGGCTTACGCCGTAAAGGATTAAACAGGAATATAAATTCTTGCCAAGTCTAATATATCTTCAATTACCACTGCCTCTAATGCTGCTCTGCTTGCTATTTCCCTTACCTTTCGATAATGCTTACATCTCCTAACGAGACTACATCAGCACAAGTATGACCTCTATAACTTCTTCAGCCTAAAACAAATTTAAAAAAAAATAATAAAATAAAAATAAAAATTGAAATATACTTTTCCATTATTTTGGAAATATAACATTAGAAATGATGGAAATATACTTTTCTATCATTTCTAATGTTATATAAATCTCAAATCCTCCGAAATGTACTTCAACTCCTCTTCGACAATCTTCATCCATACTTTCTCTCTCTTTCTTATGCCTTTGTGGTATTTTCATGAGTGGTGTTTTATACAAAACTGGCAAACACTGTTCAAACAAAAACAACTGCTTACTAACATCCATTCACTGTCTAACGCCAAACTTGGTAAGTCAACTAATCTCTCATTTTGCAGTCTTATTCCATCTATCTCTCTGCTTTGGAACATTCTTCCCACGTAGTTCTTTTTACGATTTTGCACAATAATGCTAGCGGGCAACAGGCTTTCCAACCTCTTGAATGTGGGATTAATATAAAAAAAATAACGGAAACTACAACCTTTAACTTAAGAAAAAAACATCATACAATACTTTAATTTGCACTGTACAGAAGCCGCTCTGAGTATTTCACCTGCTAGATAATATCGTGCAGTCTTAGTGTCTGTAGTACAAAATATATTAAACATTTGTATGAAAAATATTTTTCCCATCTCTTAAGAATAAAGAAGTTAATATCTGTTATATAGATTTTGAAAAATCTTTTGACTTTGTAAAATGGGATAAGATGGTGTAAGTAATGGAAAAGATTGGTATAGATTAGAAAGACAGAAGGCTAATTATTTCATTATATATGGGACAAACTGCCATGGTGAGAGACATATATGGTACAACAGAACGAGGTATAATTGGACGAGGATTAAGACAAGGCTGTTCAAACAAAAGCAACCTTACTAACATCAATTCACTGTCTAACGCCAAACTAACGCCTGAAGAAAAGACATAAAATGTTATGTGTGGAGTGTTTCCCTCTATGCAGCTGAAACTTGGACATTGAAGAAAGAAGAAATTAAGATTTTGGAAGTCTAACGCCAGACACATTCTCTGTCACCAATTTTGTTTGACATATATTTCGAAGCAATCTTAAAAGAAACACTGGAGAATTCGGAAGAAGGAATAAAGATTGGAGGTAGACAGATATTTGCAATAAGATACGCAGATGACAAGGCATTATTATCAAATACTGAAACAGGACTACAACATCTGTTGAACAGATTCCTGGAATCCTGTATCAATTATGGTAGGAAAATTAACATCAGAAAAACAAAGGTAATGAAAATAACAAGGAAAGAGACAAATATGGATTTCAGAATAAATGGGGAAAATTGAATCAAGTAAAGGCATTTAAATATCTAGGGAGTGTGATTAGCAGTGATGGAAGATGTAAAAGTGACATAAAAGCAAGAATAGCGATGGGAAGAGATGCCTTTAATAGAAAATGGAATTTGTTCAGAAGTAAAATGGAGAGAACCTGAAGAAAAGACATAAAATGTTATGTGTGGAGTGTTTCCCTCTATGCAGCTGAAACTTAGACATTGAAGAAAGAAGAAATTAAGATTTTGGAAAGCTTAGAGATGTGGATTTGGAGAAGGATGGAAAACATCAAATGGACAGATAAAATAACTAATGAAGAGGTATTATAAAGAGTAGAAGAAGTCTTCGAAGATGCCATCGAAGGAAAAATAGACGGAAAAGACCCAGAGGAAGAGTAAGGAAAACAATGCTAGATCAGATGTTGAATGGAGATAGGTACACAACCTTGAAAGAGAAGGCTCAGAACAGAAGAGAGTGGAAGGAAAGTTTCTGCTACTAAGAGAAGAACCTGCTCATTTGCAGAATGAGCAGGTTCTTCTCATTCTGCAGAAGAAGAAGAAGAAGAAGCGTGGATCGGATGATTAAGGATTCTTTCAGTTTGGATCCGTGTTGAATTACACGATGCCCATTTGCCTTCAAAGGAAATGGGTGAGAAACGTGAACCATGAATAATTTGGTGGATTGATCACTAGATTAACTAAGCGAATTCGATGGAAACAGAGATTTGGACTCTTAATCTTAATGTTACGACATAATCACGCGTCATCCTTTTTTAAATATTCTTAAAAGAGGGAGAGAGAGAGAGAGAGAGAGAGAGAGAGAGAGAGAGAGAGAGAGAGAGAGAGAGAGAGCAAAACTGCAACATAGTTATAAGCAACAGAAAAATCTTCTTTCACAATAAATATTAATGATAGTAGAAAATAATTAAAATGAAAATTTTAGTTTTTGAGTGTCTTAAATAAACAATTTAATTACTTATTTTTATTTTCATTCTTAATTTTTAAAATGTATTATTGATGGCTGCAAAGAATTGAACCCAATAATTGGTTTGTATGCTGGAATAGGGTTATTTAGAATCACTGTGGAAATGAAGGAGATGAGGCAATATTATATCTGTCTCTTTATGGCCAGTTTGCCTTTGTTGATTATAGATATAGATAAACAAACAACATCCTCCGCATGAGACCTGTTAACTCACCTCTTGAAAAACCCTTGTAAAGGCACATCGCATTATGGGTTGGGGAGAGGATTCAAAATCTCGCGTTTCCAACGAAAGGGCATGCATGTTACACTAAGCGATGGAGGCCCCAGATAGCATGTAAGTACAGTATTAAAATATTTGTGAACCTCGTACAGAATCCATACAATACACTGTGCAGTCAACTATAAAGAAAGTTTCCAATTAGAGCTGCATTTTTTCAAGTTTATTTTAAAATTAAAATAACCGCCAAGTAGATTATTCCTTTTTTACTTTTTCAGATGACGAACAGAGGATGTGTGCTCTGTTTAATGCTCATTATTATTTTCCCGAATTTGAAAGCCTTCGAAGGGATCATGTTGAAGAAAATGGTCCACGCACTTCTGCTGTCCAGGTTATTGCATCAAAGACCTCACATCCTACCTATTCCGATACCCATTCCTCTTATGCTTAATGATGATAAAAAGGCCGATCTTAGTTATCTCTACATGCATTCGTAAGTATTAAGTAGTCATGTGGAAAATATGACTAATCTTATAACCTTAAATTGAAAAATAGCGGTTAGAGATAATATTTATAATCTGTTTTCTGACAATTTTGTCTGAAATCTCGAGAACTGTTCGTGTTCTGTATTTGTGCGTTCAAAAGCATTTGCGTGTTTGTATTTTTTACTTTGTAAAACGCTTTTATGCAAACATGAAATTTTTTATGTCACAGGTTAGAACGTGAGGGCGTGTATAAATACGAACACTAAATAATAATTTAACTATGTACAAATTCTATAATATATCGATATATCTTATATCGATAATACATGACAGTAAGCGCCCTCTTATGGGAGGTTCAAACAAAATGTGAAAAGGTCTAGGATTTTAAATTTTAGTTTGGTAACAAAGAATTACTGGATGAAATTAAAAAGGATTTTTTATTTTTTTATTATATTTATTTATATTTTGACTCTACCGAATGCAATTTCTCTTGTTCTGGAAATGATTTTCAGGACGATCCAGTTCTAAGAGAGAGAAAGAAAGAGAGAGAAAGAAAGAGAGAGAGAGAGAGAGAGAGATCATATTTGTCGAGCCAACTTTGTCAAGTTTTATTTTCTAAAAGTGACGCGTTTGTAAGCTTAAATTCATCACCGTAGAGCATTATTCATGTCCTTCTTTTTGAGTTTATATTTGCTGCTACTAAAATTGGTATTTAGCTTAAAAACATTATTTTTATATTTATTTGCCTGAGCGCATGTATTTTGTGTGCCATTGAGTACAAGAGGAAGTTCCTGTTTATTGTACTCAACAACAGAATTCTTAAAATGTATAGGAGGACGATTCCAAATTCCACGTACAAACTTCGAGGGCAGGTAGAGAACATCAAAATTAACCATATTCACATAGGAAAATATTACCGGAAACACTACCGGAAGGTACTAACAGGGACAAAAAGATATACAGAAATAACACGAGGCAGTAAGTAGTAGAAAAAACTTTATTAGGCGTAATTGTAGTTGGAACATAATATGATAAACGAGGAGCATGTCTTCCATCTCAGCGTTCGTAAAACAACGCATGTTCTTCGTACGAAGTCGAAAGCTTGAATGAGGAAGCTCCAATTGCTCACCTGGAGTGCTGGCGAACAGCGCCACCTATCACTTTCGGGTGGCGTTTCCGGTCATGCTTTCCTACGTGAATATGGTTGATTTCGGTGTTCTCTACCTCCCCTCAAAGTTTGTACGTGGAATATTGAACCACCCTGTATATATGTGTATGTGTGTGTTCTTTCTTGTTCCTTCTTATATAATCTTGCATATATATATGTTTATTTATTTATGCAAGATTATATAAGAAAGAACAAGAACAAAACTCCTTCGAATATCACACGTTGACACCACTTTCAAACAGTTTCAACACTTTCAAAAAAAAAAAAAATATATATATATATACATATATACTGTATATATATATATGCTGTTTAATACTGAATTATATATTTTGTCTCTCTCTCTCTTTTACATAGGTGTAATTCGGAGCGTAAAAGCTGTAGTCACGGCTACGATTCAAGCCATGATTTTGGAAGTTCCCATTACTACTAGCAATGATGATCATCTCACAGTATTGAAGTGTGCAGATTATCAGAACTTTATATCCTGCAGGTTATAATAAGAAACGCAATATTATACAAGAAAGAGCAAGAAGATCGAGAACGCAACTCCTTCGAATATTTCATGATGACAGCATTTTCAAATGTAAAAATTTCAGTTTAAATCAAATCAAGCAATCTGCGTGGTAGACCGTAATTGGAAAATTATACCAGACATGAAAAGTAAAAGAATTACATCATAGAGTTGATGCAGATATTTCTAAGATAGAAGGGGATTGTTTCTGTGAGAGTACAAATTTAAATGAAATAAACGATCAGCAAATACTGAATTTTGCACGCATAAGTTTCGTGCTCATCTGCCCGTTGTCCATTTGGTGAATTTTTGTAATGAGCGTGCTATCTCAAATCTCCGCATCTGCTATTTAGGATTTTTAATCTTGTTATCTTCGCCTATTTTTCCATGAAGAACAATGTTTGGTTATATTTGTCTTTCCATTTTGTACATTGATTGTTCGCAGACATTTTATTTCAATATCAAATGGATTCCCTTATTCATCAAACTCCAGTTTTTTGCTCAACACAGAACCATTAAAATGATCATTTCAGCTTACTTTGTTTCAGTCCCCCAAAAAAGAAAAATTACTAGAGCGACTTGATTTAGATTTTATACTTTTGTTTTAATTATGGTTTGTGTACTTTTTCTATATATCGTCTGAAATGCAGTGGCAGCTCGTGGCTTGAAATCGGGGGGGGGGGGGGGTGCTGCAATTTTCGAAATATACATACACACTGTAAGTACAGTGTATACGTGTTGGGATAAAATATCAAAATTATGGTAAAAATTTAAAAAAAAATTAAACATGAAAAAATATTGTTTATTATCGATAAAATTATACACTTCGGTATAATTCAAAATTACTTAAAAATTACTATAAGAAATGTTATGTCTTTAATTTTAATGTCCAAATATTTAAAGAGACCGAGTAAACACGATAAGCACTACGAACACCACTACTGGCGCAAACTGCATGTAAACAACAGTGGAACTGCGCGGCCCACAGTGCCGCATTAAGCTAATAGCTCGCATCTCACTATGACGTGCATATACTTGCGCGCGGAGCAATATGAGAAACACAGTGCTGCTAGCGCCCTCCTAAGTGCTACAAGATGGAGTTTTATTATTTTTTATGCAAAATAAGGGAATTGTATAGGATTGTTGATGATAAAATAAAATATTACAAGCAAACATAAATAAATTAAATATATTTATATATCGAGAAAAATTGGGAGTGCTGCAGTTCCGCAGTGCCTATGCACAAGCCGCCCCTGCTGGAATGCTATGCTAAGCATATATTTAAGGACAGGTGGTATGACATCGTAGCGTGTGTGTAAACTTGCTTGCTTAATGTTTCGGCTATGTCATCAGTTCAAGAATAACAGGTCAATGCATCCATGAGAAAGTTTTCAAGGTCGGATATAATTTTAGTTCATACAGAAAAGGCCCAGGTCAGCTTTACTCAGTACGAATAGCTATTAGTATGTGTACACTTCTATTTAAGAAACATTGTATAATCTGTTGGCCGATATGAAAACTATCTGACTGTGATGCCGTGTATTTTGAAAATTTGTTTGTGTAAAATATATTTCTCTACATTTCATGTATTTCGTGTATTTAAAGCCATATCACGAGAGAGACTGATATGGCTTTAAATTTTATAGAAGCTGATGGTAGTTTTTATTGTTCCTCACAACGTCTTAGGAAATTAATTCACAATTCCATATTAATTGCACAACACAACTAAGAATTCCAGCTGTACAATATCAAAGGAGAAATATTTATAAACAATACGAAATCTGTTAAAATACTACGATTTTTCTGCTTACGTTTTCAATGTGAACTTTTCATTTAAATGTTCAATTTTAAGCTCTTTGTCTATGGCCAGTTGAACGTCTTGTCATTCATAGAAACTTACGAATAATCATTTTGAGTTCTTTCATGATGTCTTTCCACAATGTCACCGATGTATTACACTTTATAAAACAAAGAATATGAACCGCTGTTGATTTTTGATAACACACAGCTGCATCTGGTGAAGCTGTTAATGTTTCGTACTTGGAAGAGCACGAAGATAAATCCACTTCCCTAGTCCAACTTAAAAATATTGTGACGTATGTATATAAATATATGTATTTTACAAAAAAAGAAAATAAAGTCATTAAAATAGCTGTCTTTGTTCTTCTGACTACCAAAATGTTCCTGAAAAATAATTCACTCTTGTTTTTCTCGAGGCCCTTTCTACGACTGGAAGATATTTGAAATGAAGGTTTAAGTAGCAAACATGGCATAGCTATTCAACATCTTTCCACTCGCAGAACTTAAGAATAATTGATAAATACATTTATCCTTTGTGGAATAAAAGAAAATTAATTCCTTGTTTATTTCTTTATTAATATAGGTAACTTAAAGGATAAATATATACAGTACTTTGGGGCCACACAGAAACACACAAATATTTTCGATATTTTAATATATGGGTATATGAAAAAGTGTATAAAATCCAGTATGGTAAAACCAATTTTCCCAGTAAAAAATAAAAAAATAAAATAATAAAAAAAAATAAAAATAATAAAGTAAAAAATAAATTTTAAAAATAAATAAATTAATTAAATTAAATAAATCTGAGGAGACTTGTCCTGGGAAATTCGACCACAAAAGGACCATGGACTGCCTTGATATTAGCTTACGTAGCCTGGGTTTGTTCAGGCCAACCTCTGAGTACCCTGATATGAGATAAAAAATCAATTTAATTACGACGATGAGAATACAATGAACAAGATAAAATAAAATATTTACAAATATTTATAGATAAATGCTGACTTAAAATGTTCCCCATGATGTGACTAACTATTGGTGGCCAATACCATTAATTTAAGAATCTGTCTTCTTCCAGCAAGTATCTCTTCTATTCCAAGAAAAGTAAGCGGATATGCGAAGTAGTACTCAGCTGAGAGACACGTTTATATTTATTTATTTATTTATTTATTCATTCATTTAATTATTATAAAGATTAAATGACTGAAAGCCGAGAAATAAAAAGTAAAAAATACTGTTTAATTCGGCACGACTAGTTTCGTCTTCAAGAATACTTTTTCGGGCGCACAATAAGAGAGAATAACCAGCCAAATTGTGAAAGAATAAAAACGTCTAAGCCTCAAAGCGTTAGCGTAAAAAGTCTAAACATTAAAGCATTAGAATATGAACGTTTGAAGCTGTTCTCTGTATCTCCTCATTGTTGGGCGTATGCATGCGTTCAAACTCTCGTGAATGCCAAAGTTGGATGGCAGCACAATGGCAGTCTGAGAGATTATCACTGAGGTTGTTGTTAAGATGTATTTGATTGAGGAGGATTTCTTTGGATTCCACTATTCTTCTTTCTAGTTCATCATAATAGCGAAAGATATTTTCAAATATTTCCCTGTTTCCCTTCAATGTATTATATTTAATAATCATTATATTATTAATTTCTCCATGATGAAAAACATCTCTGATAACTCCCTGTAACTCTCTGTAAATATCTCCATGATGGGAAAATATTTCTGGTAGAGAGTGGGGATCCGATGCTAAAACATTAAAAGTCACATACACCTCTACTATCCGTCCCATAATGGAATATGCTTTGCCCATCTCGGAAGCAGACATCACAAACCAGTTTAGACAATCTTACAATAATTCAGAAAAATAAAGCTACAATCATATGTTGATTAAGGAATACAACTCCGGGAAAAATGGCAGAATTCGAATCCAACCTTGTTCCTTTAAAAATTAGGTGGCAAAAAATCTCACTAAATTTGTAGAAAAAGAGCCAACCTTGCACATTAACAGAACAAGTGAACTTTTTAAAAAGTCGCAACCAACAAACAGAATAAATAAAAAATAAATCTTCTTCTTCTTCTTCTTCTTCTGCAGCTTCTCCCACTTAAGTGGGGTCAATAAATAAAAAATAAATAATGCATTAAATCATAGAAAATAAAATTAAATCATGGAAAATAAAATAAAGATTTATACAGATGGCTCCAAAAATCCAAATAGCAAAAAATCCCAAAAAATTCTGGGAGTGGAGTACTGATCTATGGCTCTCAAAAAATAGTATATTACATAACTCAAAAAATGAGTTGCATCCTACATCCTCTGTCCAAAAAGAAACCGAACTTTTCGAAAACAGAAGAAACCAATGGAGCCACCTGTTGTATCTTTTTGTTGTCGAAAGCGGCAACCTTCCTTAGTGTTGTCTCAACTGTTTATGACATTTGTTTCATTAGAAGAGAAGCCGAGTTATAGTGCCAAGAGTGACAGTGTGTTTTGACGAAAGGTTGTTCCTCAGGATATTCATGCCGTACGCGACGAATTCTCGCTATCAATCGCTTGAAAACTTCGAGATAAAACTCATCATTGACCGTTTGGCCAGGCGGAACGAATTAGTTTTGGATAATTCCCTTGGAATCGTAGAAACAAATCCGCATTTTCTTTACTTTTGACTTCTCCAAGTGACTTTTTTTCGGATGCCCCTCTTCTGGTGGTCTCCACTCAGCACTCTGGCGCTTTGTTTCGGGCTCGTACTCAAAACACGACGTTTCGTCACCAGTAACGATCGTTTCAAGGAAGTGTGAGTCCTTACTAGAGGTTTTAATGAGGTTCTTGCAGTGTTCAATTCGATACACTTTTTGATAGTTCGTCGGTCACCTTGTGGGGAAACAATGGTGAATTCTATTTACAAACGCCCAAACTCTCGGTCAAAATGTTGCGCATAATTGATTGTGGAATCCCAAATTCATCTTCAATCAATCTCACGGACAATTTCGTGTTTTCGTTGATGAAATCACGCACTTTTTGGATGGTAACTTCGCTCAGTCCAGTTTTTGGACGGCCCGGCTTTTGGTCGCCCTCAGGGGTCTCACGAATACTTTGAAATTGCTTAAATCACTCGTAAACTTGAGCACGGGATAAGCATTCATCGCAGCATACTTTGTGAAGCATTTTATGCGTTTGGTAAAACGTTTACCAAGTTTAACACAGAGTCAATCATCTGTTAGTTTGAAACTCATTTTCCGACCGTTGTCAAAACACACTGTCACTCTTGGCACTAGAACTCGGCTTCTAATGAAACAAATGTCATAAACAGTCGATACAACACTAATGATGGTTGCGACTTTCGACAACAAAAAGATACAATAGGTGGCGCCACTAGGTTTTCTTTTTTCGAAAAGTCCGGTTTCATTTTGGACAGAGGGTGTATATTGAACAGCATAGGGCTCAACTCATACCATGAAGAATTAATAGTCATTAACATAGCACTGCAACATTTGGATAAACGAAACCCAAAAGAATTTACATGTTTCTACACGCATTACTATTAAGATTAGAATTTTAACTATAGAATATTTACATCACAATGTTAAAATAAAATTCTAAATTCATGTTTAGAATGAATTTCGAATTTATTTTGAATTCAAAATATTTGAAGAAAATTACAATTTTAATTCTGCAATCTAATTTTAAGTATAAAAAATAAATATAGAAAATAAATTCACAAAAATATTTGCTGCTTAAAAGAACGCGTTTCTCCACGACTTTCTTAAAGTAGACAGTTACGTGTGCGGGAAGATGATTTCTTACTAAGTATTTGTTATAATTTCTATGCCATTAGTTTAAATTACAGAATTCGACATGTTCCGTGTTCCACCTATTGCCAGTAGCATTATCATTAAAATGTTCAAATTGTTTTGAGGGATTTTATTTCGACCGTATGTATTTAAGAAACAAATAAGATTATATTGAAATAATAAAATTTACAATAGAAAAATTGTGGAAAAAATCTTGAATATAAAATATCTGAATATAAAAGAACAAAAATAAAAAAAGAAATTTGATAGTAATATTTCAGTCGTAAGATCACTGATTACGTATGCTTTGGTCTTTTTTTCTTCTTTAAGGCATCGTGAAAAGCAACAGTCATAGCCTTGAACACAAAAGTAACAGTTAATATTCGTTCAACTGCATTTTTAATATAACAAAGATTACGCGCATGCAACAATGATCACAAACAGCAACTGAACAACGAGCTCGTGTGTCACGCTTTTTTGAAAGCTGGCAGAAATTGTCATAGGCAACGAAGCAGAGTCAGCAGTAAATCTCAGATAAATTTCGAATAGTGTTGTTAGAAATCCATAAATTAAAACTAAATTTATTACAACGTAATTTTTTGTATTTGCGCGATTTCCCATCGTTAGCAGTCATCTAAAGAGAAGTTTTTATTTAGGACTGCTTGTAAATACAAAAAATTACGTTGTAATAATGCTAATTGTAATAATACTAAGATACGTTTTAAATGACTCCATCTCGTTACATGATTTGCCAACTAAGTTTATTTTTAAATATCTCCGTGAATTTTTTCGATGCAGATAATAAAATTTTAATATTTTTAAATTAAACAGAAAGTTATGCTTATCTATAAAAAATAATTTAAATATTTTAAAATGCTTTATGTTATATATAATATCTTATCTAAAAATATAGTTGTTAATAAATTTAAAATAAAATTGTCTCTATGTTTTAGTGTTTTATAATACACCTACAATTTTATAAAATGAAAGTAATATATAATTTTCGTTTAATAAATTAAAATCATGAAAAGGTGGTGGGACGAATCAATCGACCGTGAGATGCGGTCGATTGATTCAATTAATGCCCTTGGGGGTGATGGATAGCAACGCAAAGCTGTACCAATGAAGTTTAACTGAGGTTCGGCTGTTGCTCTTACCCACTTGGGCGATGAGTTTTTGAGTTCGCTCTCTTAAGGTTTTTGCCTTAAGGGAGCACTTTGAGTCTCCGGGGAAGGTGTTCTCCGGCACGGCCCGCTGAGGGGCTTTGTCGGTGAATTATTTTCCTCGGAATTTGAGCGGTTCTGCTCAGTGGTCGGGGAGCCCGTCACTGAGTGGAACCAACGCTGAGATTAGGACGGTCTTTCGCCCACTATGGAGTGGCCTAGAGATCGTCCGTATTTTTGAGATTTCACCTTTACTTACATAGTCGGTCGATTGGTTCATTAATGCCCTTGGGGGTGATGGATAGCAACGCAAAGCTGTACCAATGAAGTTTAACTGAGGTTCGGCTGTTGCTCTTATCCCCTTGGGCGACGAGTTTTTGAGTTCGCTCTCTTAGGGTTTTTGCCTTAAGGGAGCACTTTGAGTCTCCGGGGAAGGTGTTCTCCGGCACGGCCCGCTGAGGGGCTTTGTCGGTGAATTATTTTCCTCGGAATTTGAGCGGTTCTACTCGGTAATCGAGTTTCACTGAGTAGAACCAACGCTGAGATTTGGACGGTCTTTCGCCCACGAATGAGTGGCCTAGAGATCGTCCGATATTTTTGAGATATCACCTTTACTTACACATACGGTGATTGATGATTGATTCATTCAATCCAATACCCTTGGAGGGTAATGGATGGCACTGCTGTAGCTAATGAAGTTCTAACTGAGGCTCGGCTATTGCTGTTACCCTCCTGCCATGAGATCAGAGCTTTAATTTAATAGCTCATTAACACCTTATCCATACACTGTCCTCTACAGATAACGGGGAATATGAAAAGCATTCTTGCTTCGCCCCTTTAAGCCAGTCCTTATAAGGATAAAATCATGAAGGGTTTGGAATCAATAGTCCGTGAGATGCGGTGATTGATTCATTCAATACCCTTGGAGGGTAATGGATTGCAATGCTGTAGCCAATGAAGTTCTAACTGAGGCTCGGCTATTGCTGTTACCCTCCTGCCATGATCAGAGCTTTATATAGCTCAATAACACCTTATGCCTACACTGTCTTCTACAGATAATGGGGAAGATGAAAAGCATTCTTGCTTCGCCCCTTTAAGCCAGTCCTTATAAGGATATAAACTTGATTATAGACTAAACGCGAAGTTTTTCGTTTGAAATAAAGTAGTCTTGTAGAGATTAAATCTTTAATTATAATATCATTCTATTAAATGATGTGATCATTATCAATTTTACGAGTCCATTTGTGTGCAAATTGGTAATATGATTGCTCTTTTAGACCCTCCGTAGCTTATAGACGTATAGACGAAGTGCTTTGATCGGAAATATCTGGGTTCGATGCCCGTCCATGACATGAGGTGCCCTTTCGACTAAACGAGAGTTAACCGGTCTCATACCGAGGTGGATGGTTTTTATCCGGTAACTCGGGTTTTTTCATCCCTCAAAACAGTCAAACCGGTCCTGTGAACACACGCTGCAACAATCAGAAACTTATGGCAACGGGAAACCACCTTGCTTCATAATCATTTCCCTAGTAATCAGCTGCAACCCTCTCAAAGGAGAGGAGGCCATAGGATTAAGATTGCTCTTTTATTCACGCTCAGTGCTTGAATAAAAAAAATAATTCATATTTAGAATAAATTTCGAAAGAAATTGTAATTTTATTGAACTTTTTAAACGTAAAAATTGGAAAATAATCTTTAAAAATATTTGCGTTGTTTAAAAACATTTGTTTATGCATGAAATTTTTAAAGCATTCTTTACGTGTAACGGAAGTATTTTCTTAACTCAATAGTTGATGTAATTTCTGTACCCTTATTTTAAATTACTGAGTTCAATATGTTCTGTGTTCCAACTTTTGTCAGTGCATTATCATTAAATTGTCCGAATTGTTCTAAAGGGCTCTAAACATCGAGAAATATTCCGTTTACCTACGCGAAGCGGCATGCGACATTAACAGACGATATAAAATGAACACGCATAAACTTTGTGATTTTATCACGGAATTGATGGCGCTATTTTGGTGCACACCACTGACCCTTATGACTACTGACCTACTAAAAACTTTATTTAAAGATTAGAAATAACGTAAGAGAGCATTTTATAGTTCTGTGAATAGTTCTGTGAAAGGTTAGTTATTATTCTTTTTGTAGAGACAAAACGAAGGCGACTTTTGTTCCATGTGATTCAAAGGTAACGTTTCTTGTATTAATAAACAGATTTTTTTAAATAAAAAATATTTTAAACATTTATTTAATATTATTCTTTCAAAAGAACATTTAAGGTGTTGCAAAATATAAAACTTTTCTGTTAATAAATTCAAAAAATATATCTTAATTTTATATTTTTAATGCGTTTTTAAATCTATGCAGCATTTGTTTTTAAATTAATGGTCATTTGCTTCATTGTAATAATGCAAATATTAGTGGAAAGTCTACAATATTGGAACACTCGCTCCATGTACTTCTAAATAAAGGTTAGTTATTATTCATTGTGATTTTCAATAAAACTTAACTAGTTGGCGCTTGAATTTTGTTGTGCCTAATAAGTTTGCGCTTGTATTTGAGAGATTTACGACTAAAACCATATGATTTAAACAGCACTGGTTGGATTATACTTTCTAAATAAATGAGCAATAATAATAATAATAATAATAAATAATAATAAGTTGCATGTCCGCGAGGTTAGCCTAGTGGCTGTGCGCTTCGCAACCATATGCCTGGGAAGGAGTATCCTAGGTTAGTATCCTAGGTGAGATATATAACTAATATCTCACCTCACTCGGCATATGAAAGCACGTACAAAAAGTAGTCCACTTATAAACAATATGGAAGATGCAGGTTAGAGCGAACGCATCTTAAACTTTTTAAAAATAGTAATGACTTTAGCTAGGGTCAGCGAAGACATTAACTAATGTGCGTCTAGCAGTATATATCAAGTCCATCATCTGTAATAAAAATGAGAAAATATGTCGGTTCGATACACGATCTTCCACCAAATCTCTAATGGGATAAGACTGACCTGCTAGAAAAATTGCCATTAAAATGGCAATTTAATTGTAGCATAGCCTGCTAGACAAATTGCCATTTTAATGGCAATTTTTCTAGCATGTTATGAATGCATCACGTTCATGAATGTCCTTTGCATATAGAAAGAGAAACTTAAGATAAAGTTTTTAACGGCGTGAAAAAAAAATGAACTTTGAAAATTTATATTCGGCAAAACACATTATATACCTGGTAGAGAATTTATTATTGTTTATCTCGTATGTATATTTCCCGATTTATACGTAATTATGAGTCAGGTCCACACACACACACACAAGAACTCTTCTGTGTAGCGCAGTTAGTTTCGACAGAGCCTTCGGTTAGAAAGACGGGTCCAACTCCAGTCTCTGATGCATAGCACCTATATCAGGGCTTCCAAACAAAGGTGAGTTAACCAGTCTCATACAGGGGGTAGAGATATTTTGTCTGAATACATAGACCTACGGACAAAAAATAATAATATGGGCAAGGGAAGGCAACGAGAAACAGCTTGTTCTATTCCTATTCTCTCGTAAAGTAGCAGTGTTACCCTCCCAAAAATTTATCTGAATAAATTTTACAATAAGATATATTGTACCAACGTAATTTCGAAACCAGTTCATATCGCAGTTCGAAACGTAATTTCGAACTGCGATATAAATTTTTTGATTTAAGAAGCTAATATATTGCAATATCGGGTTGATTAAGTTCTTCATCTTTTATACTAATGTATTGAATCAAATTCTGAATGGACGATGATAGCCTGCCATTTTGATGGTTTTAGATTTTGTTTTTTCCCTCCCAAGAATAGCATTTGAGAGATGATGGCTTTAAAAAAGTTGGACACTTCCGGTTTCTTCACTCATTGAAAGAAATACCGCAAGTACTTCTACCTTTGCTTTCCAAAATGCTGCCAAACATAATTTAATTTTTATTAATTTATTACAGTTCTTTTGCGGTTAGCCTAGTGGCTTTGCGCTTCGCAACCATATGCCTGGGGAAGGAGTTTCCCAGGTTCGATTCTTGTCGAAGACGTGAGGAACTTGAGGATTTTCCTCAGTATAGCCAGTGGTGAGTTATAAGGGGCTCGCACGAGCCCACCGTTAAATTTTTCTCAAATTTGAAAGCCCCTTCTTGTTTAATAATCTTGTAGAACTAGAAAATACCACCGAGGAATGTATACATGCTACTATAATTGCTACTTTAAAGTCATATGGATTTTCTGATAACTATTTAAAAAATCATTTCATTGCATTTTGTTCTGATGGAGCTAGTGTAATGTTAGGAGACAAATCAGGTGTTGCAATCAAACTTCTACAAAAATTTCCCAACGTTGTGATTTGGCATTGAGTAGCTCATCGTTTACACTTAGCATTACACGATTCGATAAAAACATTAAATAAATACTATTTAAATTAATGGGATTTAAAATCCCACATTGTTTTAAAACCGAATAAGAAACTCAAAGATTGGAATCAGAGAGTTTCATGCCGAATATAGTAAACTATAAAAATATCGGCAAAATACTAGCGTGAGCTGAATGCAAGTAGTCCTAGTACGTAGTACAATACCGGGCAACTCGTTGCGAAGGTGAGTAAAGTTCCGATCACTTTTTAAAACAATGTGAGATTTTAAATCCCCTTAATTTAAATAGTGTTTATATCGCCGAAATGAAGGCTGTTGGCTCTTTATATTTAAGTAAATTAAAGAAATAAATCATTTTGAAATATTTATGGATAAATTATATGCTTTTTATCATCAATCACCAAAAAATCAACTAGAATTAAATACGATTGCAAAAGACCTTGGTATCGAAATTTTAAAGATCGGCCGTGTGTTTGGGCCACGATAGACAGCTTGCAGTTTAAGAAAGGTGTTTGCTTTGTGGGGAAATTACTCAGCTTTTTGCATCAAACGATAAATAAATGAGCTTTTTAAACCGACTTCTCAATTGGGAATTTTTAAAAGAACTAGCATTAATGATTGCTATCCTACAGGAATTATCATATCTGTCAGAAGCTCTACAAAATCGCAATATAAGTATTATAAGGACTAAGTTAGGCTTTTTTTTTTTTTTTTTTTGCTCGACGATGCGAGCCTTTTGTTAAAATTTCCTTAGCTTACCACTGGCCCATAGCCAAGTTAGCCGGTTTTGGGCGCGGGCGGTAGGGTTTTTTCCATCCCGCAAGCAGCCAAACCGGCCCCGTGAACATACCTAACTACAGTCAAAAATATATCCCCCCCCCCACAGCGGCAGGCTAGGCGACAGGTCGGCTGGGAGTGGTACTAACAAGAAGTTGCATCTAAGTAACACGCGGACCCTGCATAGGAAGCAGGAATAACGCGTAGTGAAAGAAAATTAATTTATTTCAGTTCTTTTAGATAAAACAAGCAAAGCAGTCATATTGCTATGCCAATTTAAAATATAGAAGTAGTCAAAAATGAAAAAAAAATCAGAAAGACTATTACTACATATGCGATTAACACAATGATTATCAAATTCTTGTTTGAGATATATAAAGCAATCAGAATGAAAACTATCGAGTTTAAAGTTCTTTACTAGTGGAACTAGGTATGCAAGATTTCCCGCTAAAATACTTCGTACAAATTTAATACTAAAGCAGAATAATGATGTAATTTGCATCACCTTTTTATTGATTTATGTTACACAGACATTAGTTTAAATGCTTCAAGGAATATTTTAGGCTTTAGAAAATTGTGATGATGATTTTTTTTTTTTAAATTTTGGAAGTACCTGAGGATTTGTTTGAGCTCAAACAAATAAGGAATTTTCGTAATCATTATTATCAAATTCATAATGTGTGCCCTCAGGGAATACTCTGACATTATTATGATAACGAAGTTATTATTACTAACTTTAATCAACAGTTTTCCACCAAATTAGTCTGTCACATGTCAACACTCCAGCATCTTGCATTTCGGTTTTCTAAAGCACTTTTTACTGAATAAGCCCACCGTTTTCTCCGTCGCCTTATGGGTCTTTTTGCTGCTATCGCATCCCATCAACCACCTATTTTTTAATAAGCTTTTCTCTCCCATTCTGTGTAATTACCATATACCAGGGGTGGACAAACTGCGGCTCCCAAGACAATACTGATTTTCATTGCCATTTTTGCTATACTTTTATATTAATAATCTATAGTAATATAGCATGTACCAATAGATAGATACATACATGCATCTTCAAGGTTGTGGATGCAGCTGTTGCCCCCATAACCCTAATTGGGCTGGGGGGGCAACAGCTGCAAGAGGAACTTCCAATGGTCACGATCCTCTGCCACCAAGCTCAGGTGTTCTGGTAGGATTCCCAAACGTGTCCCCCTAAGGTTTTGGATATAATCTATCCAGCGAGTCCTTGACCTTCCACGTGGCCTCCCACCCTCTGGTTGGCCAAGAGGGCCTGCTGAGGGAGCTTCTCTTGTGGCATTCTGACCAGGTGCCCGTACCAACGTAACTGTGATCTCTCAACACGGAGAAGCAGCGGTTGAGTATTGAGGGTTTCCCGAATTGCAGAGCTTCTGACTGTCGAGTCTTGTCAGCCCGCAACCCCTCGAAGGAACCTCATTTCAGCCGCTTCGATTCGTGTCCGCATTCTTTCGGTCATTACCCATCTCTCATGACTATAGGTGAGGATGGGGACATAGACTGTATTGAAGACAGCCAGCTTTGCCTTCTGGCTTAACTCCCGCTTCAATACTACCGAACAGCCAAGCTCCCGAAATATTGAGCTTACTAAGCCAATTCGAGTATCTAGCTCTACGTCCCATTTTCCATCATTCATGAATATGGACCCAAGGTATTTAAACTTCTCCACCTGTCTCATTGGGACTCCACTTACATGTAGAGTGCACTGGGATGGTTGTCTTGAGACCACAAATGTTTCAGTTTTGGCCACACTGATCTTCATTCCGGCGTCTGCTCAAACAGCTACAAACCTATCCAGGGTCCGCTGGAGGTCATCTGTGGAAGAGCTAAGCAGAACTAGGTCATCTGCAAAAAGCAGACGTCCAATGCTACATATTCCAATTCTGACACACTCATTGCCTCGGCTGTGCCTATCAATCCAGTCCATAAATATTATGAAAAGGAGGGGTGACAGAACACACCCTTGGCGGAGGCCAACTGAGACTGTGAAAGGTTCAGACTTTTTGCTGTTTACCCTGACACAAAACTCTGGGCATTCATACAGGGACTTGATGGCAGCTAATGGTTGGTCCATAGTCCTGTACTACTTGCCAAAGATTATCCCGAGGAATCCGGTAATATGCCTTCTCCAAGTCCACAAAACATGTGTAGACATTCTTGGCATATTCCCAAGATTTCTCAAAGACTTGCCTTAAAATGAAGATTTGGTCAATTGTTCTTCTACCAGGACGAAAGCCACATTGTTCTTTCTGGAACTTTGACTCAACTATGCTCCTGCACTGTCTTTTCAAGCACCTAGCATACACTTTCCCAGGCAGGCTGAGCAGAGTGATGCCACGATAGTTACTGCAATCCTTCTGGTCTCCCTTCTTGAAGACTGGTATTAGTATGCCTGTCTTCCATTGCTTTGGTGCTCGCCCAGATATCCAAGCAGCCTGACACACTCGAGTCAGCCAGAGAACACCGTCTCGATTTAAGGCTTTTAGCATTTTGGGACGAATTTCATCATCACCAGCAGCCTTGCCCGATTTTAGCGATTATATTGCTAAATGGACCTCTTCTGCTGTGAGACAAGTCAATGCCTCGATCTGCACCTCTTGGATGTCCACAACTGCTGGGCCACCCGGATTAAGAAGGCTCTCAAAGTATTCCCTCCATCTGTGGAGGATATCCTTCTCGGTTGTTAAAAGTGCACCATCAGAGGCCTTAACTGCCCTTGCTGTGCACGATTTCCTCACTCGAAGGCGGCGGATGATCTGCCAGAATACTTTGTTTGCATTTGCATAGGATGAGTCTAATCTTTCTCCAAAGGATTCACAAGCCTTCTGCTTTGCTGTCTTTACTGCCTCAGCAGCAGCTTTTCGTGCCACCTTCCACCCCTTATCCAGGTCGACAGTTCCAGAGCCTCTCCTCTAGTCGAAGAAAGCCCGACTAAGTCTAGCCAGTAGCGCTTGGCTTCCTCGACCAGGTCCAACTTCTTCCCTGTCAGAGAGATGTTCCAGTTGCCTAAAGCCATAGTCTGGTGCCGTTGTCGTTGCCATTTCCGTCCTTTTGAGAACCATTTCTTTGCGCTGCCCCTAAACACCTCCCCAAACGGGTAGCAGGCCCACTGATGAAGTTTTCTCTAGCAGAGTGCTGAGGAGTGATGTCTAAGGGAGACGGTAACGTATTTTTCGGAAGAGGCGGGACCAGTCTACAGATAATATAACAGATGTATATTACATGAAGTAAGGCATGGTCCAGCATAAGGTACCTCGGGTTTGCCACGCCCGTACTCACTAAAGTGAGGCTGTATGTACCATATTATAATATTTTATTTCTTAAATGCTTTAAAGATAATAAAAAAAAAACATATATTTTGAAACTTTACATTTTTAACTTTTAAATGGTACCGGCCAAAAGGGTTGTTAATGTGCATTTTATTATTGTATTTGGATAGAAAAAGTGTTTCGACATTATTTGGCCTGTGTCGCTTCAGCTAAAATTAGTTCCAAACGTGACTACTGTGATCGCTGCATTACCACCGCCTCTGTTGTCTGGACTCTGCGTCATCACTCTTCATGCAGTACACACAAGTTACGCGCTTTTGGTGGTAGTGGAACATAACTAGTGTAGTGTAGTGTAGATAAGTACTTTTCTGATTGTAAATACTTAAGATTGATTTTAGTGAAAGTTATAAAACCCTTGTTTAAAATGGCTGAACAACAGAAGAGTATAAAACGGAAATACGAACAACTGAAACAGTACGAAGGATTGTTTCAGTATTGCTTCAGGAAACTGAGCAAACTTAGAAATACTTTAGAATGATTTGGAGAATAGGTTTGAGAAAAGAAACTAAAAAGTTAAAGCCATGTTTTGAATTTCTTGTGAATCCTTTTGTGATTGAAGTCATCAACGATGGATGTCCTGTTGTTGCACCTTTTACCGTGGATATTGCTTCAATGGAGACAGAGCTTATTGAGCTGCAGGAAGATGTGGGTTCGAAGCTAGTACATAAAAGCGCATCTGTAACTGACTTTTGGAAACAAATCCCAGAAGCAAAGTATCCCAATCTTCAGAAAACTGGCTTCCGACTACTCTCTGTTTTGGGGACAACTTACCGCTGTGAATCTCTCTTCTCTGTAATGAAATTTGTCAAGTAAAAACATCGTGCTATCCTCACTAACAGCCATCTTACCGAGCTTGTTAGAACAGCTTTCATCCTACCAGCCAGATTTTAAACTATTAACTGCACAAATAAAGAATCAATGAAAGCCTTCAACGAGTAGAGATCTTTGATCAGCTGTTCGTTTTTGATACAACTCTCAGATTTATAAGTAAAATTGACTTGAACATTTCTGCAGAGTAAGTACAAGGTGGCCATAAATTAACTTTCCCTCTTTACAGGTATCTGTAGCTAAAACTAATACACGGAATGAGACCATATTTTATATTGAGACTTTCGAAGGCATGGGGAGTTGAATTCAGCGGAAAAAAATATTTAGTACCAAAAGTTGCCGATCACAGACTGGAAGTACCGGGGCTGTACCTAGAGGTACAGCCCCGGTACTTCCAGTCGATGGCGAGAACTCTCCCTTCTGCGTTCCTCTGGATGTTATGGAAGGCTGCGAGGAGGGGGGGGGGGGCTAGCATAAGTACCCCAACCCCGGCGCTGTTTCTGTTGCCGAAGCTCCAAAACGATGTTACGGGGTACTTATGGCTTAGTTCCTGCATGTCCTTGTAGTGGAAAAAGTGCGTTTCCTGCAGGAACAAAAGCCGGATGTTGAACGCTAGCATGAGTTTCCACAACTCCTCTTGTTTAGATGGTGAGCGGAGCTCTCGGATGTTGAGAGAGACAACACAAAAGGGGGGGAAGCTCTTGGCTCGAGGGCAATCACTCCCCAGATGTTCTGTCGAGCCACATCGCAAACACTGCCTCTGTACCCCGGGATAATTTACCATCACCCTCGACGTGCCGATGTTAACTAGATTTGGAACGGGCTGTCGCATGTCCATCGTGAAGGTAACTTCTCCCGAGTACCAAGCGGGGTCTTCCTTGGACGTTCTTCTTGATGTTGCTCACTTCCCCCCACTTGCTGAATGTCTGGGTGAGCACGTCGTCTCCGGCTTCTAGGTATTCCATAGGGAAGCGGTCGATTCTGAGTTGACGAACCTGTGATCCTACCATGGTTGGGATCACCTGTTTCCCTTGGACGGGGAAACCCTCTAAACGTTTATCTCTCGTGGACGCATTTTTGACGACGAACAAGAATCGTCCTCCTCCATAGGTGGTGAAGGAAAGATGTTTTTAACTCGTACAAGCTCCTTAAGTACTGTTGTAAGTACTCTGGGGTCCTCCAAGCCTGGAATCTCCACTCCTAATGTCCTATTCCTGGGGGGGGGGGGAATCGCTCTGCTCATATTGGTCTCTGCGTCTGAAATAAAAAAAAATTAAGAGTCTTGCGACTCTGAATAATCCCAGCAAGTTAGTAGAGTTAATACAAGAAAATGCAAAATGTTAGTAAAACAAGATAAATAACAAACACTATATTAGTAACAAATCCAACAATAAAAATAAAAAAAAGGCAATCCTGATACGCTGCGATGGAAAAATCCTTCTAATCCTGGAATATCAAGGTTTCCTTATAGTCCTTATAAGGACTGGCTTAAAGGGGCGAAGCAAGAATGCTTTTCATATTCCCCGTTATCTGTATCTGTAGAGCACAGTGTAGGGATAAGGTGTTATTGAGCTATTAAATTAAATTAAAGCTCTGATCATGGCAGGAGGGTAACAGCAATAGCCGAGCCTCAGTTAGAACTTCATTGGCTACAGCATTGCCATCCATTACCCTCGACGGATATTGGATTGAATGAATCAAACACCGCATCTCACGGTCGATTGATCCCTTCCATATCAAGGTTTTAAGTGAACAAGAACTTACATACCTCTACTATCGAATTGGCGAAGTGGTGTACTCCTATATTTAATGTTAATTACTAATTTAATAAGCCGAAAGGCTATTTTACCGGCGAACATGTTAATAGAAAGGGGGATGGAAAATCCCTTTATGTTTTCAATAGCTGGGTACGAAACTCGGATCGAAATCCATCGTAATCCATAGAGTTTCATGCCGAAAAACACTATCGGCAGGCCCAAGTATAAATGATCACTTGGATATATATATATATACAGGGTGTTCGGGATAAATTTGACAGTTTCGTAAGGAAAAAGAAAATCTTCTTTGTATCTATTAAATTTAATGAATTGACAAAAAAACATTACAGGCAGAGTTAATTACAATACTATCAACAAGATTTACTCAAAATAACCACCATTAGCATCGATCACAGCTTCAATTCTGCTTCGGAACCTCGAACAAGCTGATGCTACAGTCTCCCTGGGAAGGGCCGCAAAAACTGTTTTAATTTTATCCATTAACTGGGCTTTTGTATTACTGGAAGTGCGATTGGTGTCTTTTTCAACTGCGCCCCATACAAAATAATCCATGGGGTTAAGGTCTGGGGAGTTTGGAGGCCAAACATTTGGACTGGTGAAGTCGTAGAAATTTTCAGACAACCATTTTTGACTTTTCCCAGAGGTGTGGCAAGGGGCCGAATCCTGCTGCCATACATACGGCCTACCATTGGCTACCCTTGTTATCCAGGGCTTGACTACAGTTAGCAACTCCACGAACAAAGCCCGAATTCCAATGCCAGGGTTCTTCAACACCTGTTCCTGCAGATTTGCGAGGAATTCTGCTGTACGAACGCAATCAGATCGTCTGCTAGGGATCTTTCTTCTTGCTACATCCTCGTAGTCACCATTGCAAGTCTCTAGTTCATGCCTGATTGTTTTTACTGTATTCAGGGAGCATTGGGCAGCAGTCGTAATATCCTTATTTTGATGGCGGGCACGAATCATCATGATACAAGTTATTCTCTTCCATGATTCAGGTGGGTTCCAGCTATCCATCCTTTCTGACATCTTGTATATGAATGAAGAAGGGTCCAAACTTTTAAATGAAGAGAAGTGTGTGTTAATACATGTAACTTACGGAAAAATATAATTAATTATAAATATGTCAAATTTATCGCGAACACCCTGTATATATATATATCTTAGGAGCTGTGTTTTTACATTATGAAAGAATATTAAAGTTAGTGAGGGAGCTTGCTCCACCTTTGCATGGAGTTGCCCTGGTGTTGTACTATCCAAGTGATCATTTATACACTTGGGCCTGCTGATAGTTTTTTCGGCATGAAACTCTGTGGATTTCGATCCGAGTTTCGTACCCGGCTATTAAAAACATAAAGGGATTTTCCATCCCCCTTTCTATTAACATGCTCGCCGGTAAAATAGCCTTTCGGCTTATTAAATTAGTCTCAATGTTAAATTTTTTCTCATTCCGTTTATTGGTTTTAGCTCCAGATGCCTCCAAAGAGGGAAAGTTATTTTATGGCCACCCTGTATATATATAAGGGGGGGGGGGGAGAAAGTAATCAATTATTTTTAACAGGTCATTTTTAGCCGATTGTTTCTTAAATAACACATGAATTATTAAATTTAATTTTTATTTAAATATTAGCATTGCTTTTCTATTTAAAAAATCTTGTTGTTTTTTTTTAATTTTAGATTATTTTTTAAAATATGGTGGACTTAAAAGTTGAAGATCACCAAATGCTACCGAGGCTTCCAAAATCATTTGCTCACCTTATGGAGACGTATTGAAGGTTAACAAATGTCAGTGATGGTATAGGAGATTTGCAGAAAAAAATTTTGATCTCTCTGATCGTCCTCGATCTGGAAGACCTCTTACTCTAGATGACGATGCTCTTAAGACTCTCGTTGAATCAGATCCGAAACAAACCATACAAGAATTAGCAGAGAAACTTAATTCATCATGGTCAACTGTCCAAGAGCACTTACATAAGAGTTTCAAGGTTCTTAAACAGGGTGTATGGGTACTGCATGAACTGTCAGAAAACAATAAAGCACAGAGATGGGCGATTTGCAATTCATTGTTGACCAGACAACAAAATGACCCCTTTTTGGAACGAGTCGTAACTGGTGACGAAAAATGGGTGCTGTATAAGAATAATAAACGCAAAAAACAGTGGCTTTCTCCAAATCAAACTCCAATTTCAACACCTAAAGATGGACTTCATCCACGAAAGGTTCTGTTGTGCGTTTGGTGGGATATTCGTGGAATTATTCATTACGAACTCATGGAACAAGGTAAGACTATCACAGCAGCCATCTACTGTGAACCATTAGAGCGACTACATCACGCATTATTAATCAAACGTCCTTCGCTTGTCAATCAAAAAGGGGTAATTTTGCAGCAAGATAATGCGAAACCACATTCTGCAAGAATGACTCAAGAAAAAATTAGACAGTTAGGATGGGAACTTCTACCACATCTTCCATATTCGCCGGATATTGCCCCTAGTGACTGTCACTTATTGAGGTCCTTAGAACACAGCATAAGAAATAAAACCTTCCGTTCGCAAGATGATGTCCAAAGGAGTTTGATATCATTTTTTGCCTCCAAAGAAAAAACTTTTTTCAAAAAAGGAATTTAAACTTAGTAGATCGTTGGAATAAGGTTATAATTAAGGATGGCGATTATAGAATTGAATAATGTTAATTTGTTCTTTAATAAAATTTATATTAAAAATGTAGTTGAAAAAATTGATTACTTTCCGGTCCCCCTTATACACATATTTTTTTGATAATTTCCCTCTTATCCCACATAAATTAATTCAGTTGATTTCCTACCATACCAGCTTTCCTTATTTTACGATTTCCATGTTTAGTTTGCCATCTTCACTAAAACTGTCTAAATGGATGAAATATTTTATTTTTTTTGTGGGTTTCAGAGAGAACTCAGGTCACGCTTTCCACGTTCCTGTCTATTGTTATGAGTTTTGTCTTTTTATTGATGATTTTCATTCCAAATTTGTCAGGGCAGTTATTTATTCGATTCAGGAAATCCTTTGACAAGAAGGAACAACAACTGAATGCACTTAAACAGATTTATTTAAGTGCATAACATCATTCTGCATCACCTGATTTATTTAAGAATATACCATGACATGTACAGAACAAGAATATGTATTGCAGTTTCTAATGTTCCATTTACCATGTAACGCTCTGAAAAACGTGACTTTTGTTCCTTGTCGTATGTCTTTTCTAGATTTATGACACCTAAATACAAATCGCTGTTATATTCTCATGATTTATTAACCATCTGTTTTACAGAGAAAAGCTGATTCTCCTGTTTTTACCTTAATCCAGTATTCCAAGTTTTTCTTCTGCAGTATTTCTTAGCCTGTTCTCAAGTATACTTACATAAATCTTACCTGAAATACTCAGTAGAGAAATTCCGCTGTAATTATCAGACTCTAAACCAATTATCTGGAATTATCCAACTTTCTGAATAGGCCATGTGAATTATATAGCATTCGTTAAACTTTCCTTTCTATTATTAGGTGGAAAATGAATTTAATCACATGGTATGATACTAGTCTTCCACCTATTTTGGAGGCTCGATGTGACCTGATAGCGTTTCACGTTTGGTCTCTAAGGCAAGTTTCGTACGATGTAAAAGTAAATACAAAATATATATGAAAGTTTATAGAAACTAGAAAAAACCTTATCCTATCCACGATGCCTACACTCTCTGTCCAAAAAGAGACCGAAATTTTCGAAAATAGAAGAAACTAGTGGCGCCACCTGTTGTATCTTTTTTGTTGTTGAAAGCGGCAACCTTCATTAGTGTTGTATCAACTGTTTATGACATTTGTTTCATTAGAAGCAGAGTTATAGTGCCAAGAGTGACTGTGTTTTGACGGACGGTCGGTCGTCACAATATTCATGCCGTACGCGACGAATTCTCGCTATCAATCGCTTCAAAACTTCCAGATAAAACTCACGATTGACCGTTTGGCCAGGCGGAACGAATTCTTTGTATATATAATGTCCTTGGAATCGTAGAAACAAATCAGCATTGTCTTTACTTTTGACTTCTCCAAGTGACTTTTCTTCGGATGCCCCTCTTCTGTAGGTCTCCACTCAGCACTCTAGCGCTTTATTTCGGCTCATACTCAAAACACCACGTTTCGTAACCAGTAAAGATCGTTTCAAAGAAGTGTGCGTCCTTACGAGCGGTTTTAATGAGGTCCTTGCGGTGTTCAATTCGATACGTTTTTTGGTTGTCGGTCAACTTGTGGGGAACAAATCGCGAATTCAATTTACGAAGGCCCAAACTCTCGGTCAATCACAGTTGATTTTGGAATCCCCAATTCATTTTCAATCAATCTCAGGGACGATTTCTAATTTTCTTTGATGAAATCACTTTAGTAACTTCGCTCAGTCCAGTTTTTGGACGGCTCGGCTTTTCGTCGTCCTCAGGCGTCTCACAACCACTTTGAAATCGCTTAAACCACTCGTAAACTTGAGTACGGGATAAGCATTCATAACCAAATGCTTTTTGAAGAGTTTGATGCGTTTCGGTAAAACGTTTACCAAGTTTAACACAAAAGTCAATCGCAGCTCTTTTGTTTGAAACTCATTTTCTGACCGTTCGTCAAAACACACTGTAACTGTTCGCACTATAACTCCGCGTCTAATGAAACAAATATCATAAACAAATGTCATAAACTGGTATTCAGAAATTACTCCACACATCCAGTATAATTGGTATTCATTTCTCTTTTCGTCGCAGATTCCTTTCACATTTTTTTGCCTCCACTCCAACAGCCTACAGAACATTTTGCAACGTCGCGATATTTAACTTCTGTGTTCTTATTTCTTACCAGTTTTCCCATTATACTTGTTGAGCTACCTTTACGTAATGTTTCGTCTTCTTCGTTTTATCTGAAGGCACCTGCTCACCTATTGGTTAGGACCTACTCTATGATTTCCAGGAATGACAGCGTCTTTAACTGCCTGTGAATGTGTTTCCGTTTATTTTGCCATTTGTTATTAGTTTTATCCTTTTCCATAAATTTTCCCAAAAGATATCTCTATCTGGTATTCTTTTCAGATGACATGCGCAGTGATATCACTTCTCTGTTGTGTGATGTGCCTTTTTACGAAACCTTAATAAAAAATAATAATAATAAATCAATATAAAATATAAATCCGCTAACGCATTTTATTACCCTATAGGGAGCAGGCGATGCAGTTTACCCCATTTGACTTTTTGAAGACTAAGGGGTAGGGAGTTCAATCTCCATCAGTATCCAACCAGAGATAGCTGGCCCAAGATTATCACTAATTATACACAGCATCCTGTGAGGAGAAGCGGATGACAAGTGTCGCCATCTCATGGTCCCTAATTCTAACACTATATTTTGCTGTCTGAAATAGTATGGGTTCTAGGGTCCATTTTCTTGAGTTTATGGAACGAAAATATCGAGTTTTCGAGAGAAATAAGTCGCTTGCCCGTTAGAAAAAGACTTAGAAAAAGTTCCTCTGGTAAGACGCCATTTTTGGTGCGGCCTAACACTATGGACGTACACGCTAATTCCACTAAGCTACGCAGGCTTTACAATAATAATAATAATGTTGGGATAATAATAATAATAATAATAATAATAATAATAATAATAATAATAAAGTGATTCTTACTTTCAGAACTGTTGATTTTGAAAGTAGGGATCACTTTCGTTTCTTTCAAATCATATGATTTGACCTACATCAGTGTTTCCCAACGTTTTGTGAATCATGTTCCCCCTCAACTCCTCAAAGATTTTCATGTCTCCCATCTAGCATAATAGTCAGCCAAGTTCTGAAAAAGTGTAATATAAAAAGTTACTTTAAATGAAAAAGGTTAAACTGTTTTTAATTTGACTTTCTTCAACGAATATAAATTTTATATTACGCTTTGTATATTATAAAACATAAATCGATCTGAACTGGAGAAAATAAAATCCAAATTAATGCGATCCTTGAGCTTGATGTCTGCTGCAAAGAGTTTTTATTTGAGGTACTCATTTAGTCATTTTTAATCTCAAATCCCCATGGTTTGGGATATCCAGATGATTTCTTTTTATTTTCAGTAGCAAGTCATTTACAGCACTGAAGCCACATTCAACTAAATATGACGACGGGAAGGGCAACAGTGTTTTTTTTTTTTTATTTGCAAAACTAGTTGAATTTCGGTATTTCGTTTCTGTCTCGTCAGAAAGCCATGCCATTGATCCTTTTACGTTCAATAAAGACTATTCTAATAGACTCATCGTTTTGCTTTTCTGAGAGTTCTTCTTGATACTGTATTTATGCTGACTGCTGTACTAGTGATGTCAGCTTTTTTTCTCAGAAAGTCAGGGTTGCGACATCGACAATTTATCGCCGAAAATGGTGAGTTTTTTGAGTATATTGGTGATGAGGTGACGAATGCAGCGTTATTTCCTAATTTCTCCCCAAAATATTCAAACCCCCCCCCTGTGGGGCGTATGCCCCACGTTGGGAAATACTGGCCTACAGTTTCGAGTGCTATGATGATGCCATCGAACTAAACAGCATATGCTTCTTCCAGAATTTTGGGATTAATATTAGAATTTATATATGTTTAGAAAAAAATATATCTAGAAAATTGGAAATAGAAAGTGATATTTAAAAAAAAGAACAGTACCTTGAAAATAAGTGGATTACCATTTACTATTTTCGCTCTTCAGAATAAATACGCGTATGTATAATTCTGCTCTTATTTCCTTCTTTTTACCATAAATTTATCCCCCGAAAGGCTGCTAGCCTGTGGTATATAAGTATCACTACAGTAGCGAGATTAAAGGTTAGAGAATCCAAAAACTATAGAGAGTAAAGGCAAGATGGGACTCATACATCCGTTGATGAAATTCACCTCCCAGCTAAAGATATATTTTCATAATACTAATTGTAGACGCACTCACACATACAAACATGTGTGTGTGCGTGTGTGTGTGCGTGTGCGTAGTTAGGGGATATTTTGTTTTTTGGTAAATTATAAAGTTATAAAAATAATTTACAAATGTGACACATTTATTTTACAATATTCTTAATAAACAACAGTGTATAACACACAACTGCATAAAGAATCATGTTAAGACTTGTTGAAACGTGTCTCAGCAGTATTAGCATTTGGGGGTGTAAAAGCGTGGCTTGTTGCGTTCACTTCCATCAGTGCATAATTATCACTTCAATTGTGAACTTGTGTCACCTACCACCCATTATTTTGTTAAAAATGGCAGAGTAACATGATATCCCGGAATCCATGGCTCGGAAAGCTATTGGTCGATTAGAAGCTGCACAAATGCAGCAAGTTGTCGCTCAAGCGTGTCGTATAAGTCAAAGCGTAATTTCCGACTTTGGAATCGCTTTCTGGAGACGGGAAATGTTCGAAATCGTCTTCATGCCATAGGTTTATATGCTCAAAGACCAATGGTTTGCATTCCGCTTACTGCAAATCACAAAAGAGAATTGGGCTCGAGTACGTTTTACTGACGAGTCCAGGTTCAGTCTGCAACCAGATAACCGACGTATTTGATATGGCGTGAAAGTGGAACAAGAAATAATCCACAGTTTGTTCGAGAAAGATCCCATCATTAAGGTGGAAGTTTGGTGGTATGGACTGGAATAAGTGTAGGTGGCCATACTGATCTGTTAAGGAACCGTTTCTGATCCATAATATCAGAAACGGTTCCTTAACAGCCCAAAGGTATCGCGATGAGATTTTGGAACCTATAGTTCGCCCATATGCTGAGCTGCAAATGGCCAAGAATTCATTTTTATGGATCACAATGCTTTCCACACAGTGAAAATTTGGTACAAGAGTGGTTTGAGTAAGAAGGTATTGAACGCATGGACTGGCCTGCCTGTTCACCGGATTGTAATCCAATCGATCACGCCTAGGATGCTTTAGGTAGGTGCGTTTCTGCTCGACTGGTGCCACCACGATCGCTTCAAGAGCTCGAAATTGCTCTCACAGAAGAGTGGGAAAATATCCCACAAGACGTGTTTGACCTTATCCGGTTCATGCAATCAAGATGTACGTTAGTTTGGCTGTTAATGGAGACCATATGCCCTATTAATGTATAATTTGTTAAATACTAATTTAATAATAAATACAAAAAATTATTTAAACAATATCTCATCAATCACATCCTTATATACAGGGTGTTCGGGATAAATTTGACATATTTATAATTAATTATATTTTCCCGTAAGTTACATGTATTAACACACACTTCTCTTCATTTAAAAGTTTGGACCCTTCTTCATTCATATACAAGATGTCAGAAAGGATGGATAGCTGGAACCCACCTGAATCATGGAAGAGAATAACTTGTATCATGATGATTCGTGCCCGCCATCAAAATAAGGATATTACGACTGCTGCCCAATGCTCCCTGAATACAGTAAAAACAATCAGGAATGAACTAGAGACTTGCAATGGTGACTACGAGGATGTAGCAAGAAGAAAGATCCCTAGCAGACGATCTGATTGCGTTCGTACAGCAGAATTCCTCGCAAATCTGCAGGAACAGGTGTTGAAGAACCCTGGCATTGGAATTCGGGCTTTGTTCGTGGAGTTGCTAACTGTAGTCAAGCCCTGGATAACAAGGGTAGCCAATGGTAGGCCGTATGTATGGCAGCAGGATTCGGCCCCTTGCCACACCTCTGGGAAAAGTCAAAAATGGTTGTCTGAAAATTTCTACGACTTCACCAGTCCAAATGTTTGGCCTCCAAACTCCCCAGACCTTAACCCCATGGATTATTTTGTATGGGGCGCAGTTGAAAAAGACACCAATCGCACTTCCAGTAATACAAAAGCCCAGTTAATGGATAAAATTAAAACAGTTTTTGCGGCCCTTCCCAGGGAGACTGTAGCATCAGCTTGTTCGAGGTTCCGAAGCAGAATTGAAGCTGTGATCGATGCTAATGGTGGTTATTTTGAGTAAATCTTGTTGATAGTATTGTAATTAACTCTGCCTGTAATGTTTTTTTGTCAATTCATTAAATTTAATAGATACAAAGAAGATTTTCTTTTTCCTTACGAAACTGTCAAATTTATCCCGAACACCCTGTATATATATATATATATATATATATATATATATAAGGATGATCATTAACTCGGTTAACAAACATATTTTTATGAAGAATTGAATGAATAAAACCGAGATTTAAGTAAAAAGGTTTTAATATAAAAACACTACTAGTTTCGGCCTGTAAGAGCCTTCATCAGGTGACATTATAAAAGAAAGAAAAAACATTAAACATTGAGGGTTAAAAGACTATGAACAACATAGACAGTCTTTATACATAATTAGCATGAAAACGTTGTAGTTGTATTTGAAGCTGTTCTTTCGTTTGTTGCATTGTTGAGTGAGTGCGTGCTTGCTGCATAACGTGAACGCCAGTACATGATTACAGCTGAATGACTATCTGGGAGGTTGTAGCTTAAGTTGTTATTTAGATGAACAGGATTGAAGATGATTTCTCTAGATTCCACGATTTTTCTCTCTATTTCGTCACTGCAACGGAAGATGTTTGTAGATTTTTCCCAGCAGACTTTGTGACTTTGGTTTTCATCATTAGGATTATCATCATTAGGATTAGCCGAGAAAAAGATATGACTAGATAATGCATTCGCTCGCTGTCTCTTGTAAGTAATGTCCCTCATATGCTCTTCCATACGCAATTCGACAGATTTGTCTGTCTGCCCAAAATAAGGAATATCACAATCACATAATATTTTATATACACCAGGGTGTTTGAGTTCATGATGACAAGGTTTTGGGTGGCTAATTAAGGAACGGATCTTTGGAGGTGGAGTGAACAAGTGAATATATATATATATATATATATATATATATATATATATATATATATATATATATATATATATATATATATATATATATATACGTAGGCTGTTCAATAAGTAATAAGACTATATTTATACAGTAAACAGATTGCCTTTAATCGTCATCATTTACATGGTCTTTTTCGAAGTAACTACTGTGAGATGCGATACATTTGTCCCAACGTTGCGTCCACTTCTTAAACACATGTGAGAATCCGTTTTTGAGAGTTCTTTCAAAACCGCCTCCGCAGCTTTTACACATGCTTTGTTGCTTTCGAAATGGCGGCCTCTTAGTGGTTTCTTGAGCTGAGGAAACAGTCAGAAATCGCACGGTGCGAGATCAGGACTGTATGGAGGGTGTGGTAGGATATCTGTGTTGTTCTTCTGCAAAACGTCCACTACACAACCAGCAATATGTGGCCTTGCATATCGTGGTGCAATAAGAAGCCATTCTTCAGCAATGGATGCTTGATGATAATCGCTGCCGTGTTGATCATTGTCTCTGTGATGGACGTTGCAGGTCTTCCCTCACGTTCAAGATCTTCCACATTTTGCCTTCCTTCCTTAAAAGTTTTATGCCAACGAAAAACACTTGCCCTCGACGTTGCTTCATAGTGGAAAGCTTCGCGTATCATGTTAAAAGTGTCCCATGCCGATTTTTGCAAACGCTCACAAAATTTATTCGCATAACGCTGTTCCAAGGACGCTTCCATTTAGAAGACTGGTCGAAATGGAAGCGGGCCGATGAGTAGTTGCGTTTAGTCATGTGACACTCTGGCACATCAGCCCGTATACGCCATCTATCAATCTTTTTTGTTAATACATACAGCATCGTTTCTTTATCCCACAGAAATTAATATTCTGATGAGTGGTTTCGCCACAGTAAAATTAGTCTCATTACTTATTGAACAGCCCCCCTCCCATATATATATATATATATATATAATTAATTTTTTAACTTCGGGATACTGTATATTAGGGTTACCAAGTAATTTTATAAGCTTGGTTATTTAACTCCTAATCCCAAGTATGCAAAGAATTGAGTTTGCGTCTGAAACATAGTTCAAGTCTAAAGATGGTACAACACCAGGGCAACTCATTGTAAAGGTGGGTAAAGATCTGATCACTACTCTTAGTATTTTCCATAACGTAAAGCACATCACACTAAAATGTAATTTTATAAGCTTGGTTATTTAACTTGGTAACCCTAATATACAGTATCCCCAAGTTAAAAAATTAATTACATCTATATCTCTTCCAGAGATTCTTATTAAAAATAAAAACACCTTGTTGCAACTTCTATAGGTAAAGTTGATAAGGCTCTGTATCACTAAACCTTGGTATTTAGAGTCTAGCTACTCACTGAGGAGATCTCAAAAAAGGTTGAAACCGGTCTGGGTAGCGACCCCACTCATAATATAATGCATTGCAGTATACAACTTTTAGTGAGATATGCTTTACATTATGGAGAAAATACTAAGAATAGTGATCAGAGCTTTACCCACCTTTACAATGAGTTGCCCTGGTATTGTACCATCTTTAGACTTGAACTTTGTTTCAGGCGCAAACTTAATTGTTTGCATACTTGTGATTAGGAGTTAAATAATCAAGCTTATAAAATCTTGGTAACCCTAAAAGTTTGCTTTGTTATTGTACTACAGTGATTGTTTTAAAATTAAAAAAAAAAAAAAACACTAACGGATGATTCTTCTGTCTTTTCGCTTTTATATTCGTATATTTATGTATGTATTTCTTATGGAATTTTGTACATGTGTATTATACAGAACATTTGTATTTTTTTCCCTTGATCATTTTTATTATTTTGAATAGTGATAATTTTCATGATTTCGATCTCTTTCTATGCATAGATATGATGCTACGGAATTTTCGAGTTTTGTAAGTTAAAAAAAAAAGTACACAGAATTGTACTATTTAGTTTAGAAGTTCAGTTCCCAAAACAAATATTTTATTTAATACAGCCAGTCCCTGTGATCCAATCGTTTGTGTTATTATTTACATGTACACAATGAGATTCCTGTTTTATTGCTAAAAAACTGGGAAGCGTTACTTTTTTTTTTCAAGTATTACATTACGCATGCTTAACTTCTGGGAATTGGTGTTCCCAATACGAGATGGTCTATTTAGTCCGATTGACAGGGCATGACGGGACACATCCTTGTGCTTGTTAATATACATCATCACTAGGAGTAACCAAATACAGATTCCATCTTCTTCGCCGATCGACTGACTGAAGGTTAACTGCCAGAACTCAGGTATGTTTATAGACATCTAAAAACACGTATCTCTCGCAAATATCTTAGATAAGTTAATTTGGGAAGTCATATTTTCAAATTAAAATGTGAAACTCCAATGACTGGATAATAGATTTAAGTAATGAATAGAAGTTGCTTATTTCAAATTTCTTCAGTTATAAAATGGTTTATAATTTGTGAATTAAAATATGTTCTCCGGATTTTATTAATTAATATTTTCGAATTGTTTATTTTTGATCTCTAAGTAATGTAAATATTTTATCGTTAGATGGCACTGCATAAAGCGTTTCCTGTATTTGTTGTTTTCCTAATGATGACACAAATTAACGCTCACTTCGAGTACATCTTTATCAAAAAGCTATTGAAACATTATATTATGGGAAAAGTCCTTCAACAAAAGCCACAATACATTCCATTTCCTATACCTATTCCTATATTATTCAAGGACAGAGAGAATAAATTTATCACATATCCGTAAGTATTGCCAATATTATTTAAACATAGAAAATAAAATATAATGATGCAATTCAGCTGGTAGAATTTAAAATTATTATCTTATAACAAGTGTTTAACTAATCTTGTAAAATTAAAGAATAACAGTGAATCTGACAGCGTAAATGAGTTAAGTTAGCACTTCTTTTTAGTAATGATAGTAAAATTAAATTTTAATCATCGCAATTGCAATTATTAATATATTATTAGTACCTGCGTTTTAATAATGATCATATTTCATACTTCATATATAAGTATTTCATATTTATATATGAAATTAATTGAAATAGATATAAAAATGTAAAATAAATTATTTTAATATATTAAAATATAAATATTAATTATTTAATTCCATGTTTCTTCTATCTACCATTACTTTTTTGAAATAAGAATTTTATATAATGAAACTCGTTTAAAAGTAACGGTAATGATGGTAACGAAAATGCTGTTCAAAAAAGGTTCAAAAAATTTATTATAAACTAGACTGAAAATCTTACATTTTCAGTTATTTAGTTTATAATTTATAATAAATTTAGTTTATAATTTCAGTCTTTAGTTTATAGTAAATTTGAGTAAATCCCATACATTTGATTATGGGATTGTATTTTCTTTATAAAAAAAGTTTCCTTTGTTATTGTAGTACAATAATGTGTTCTGTTCCTTAAATATTTGTCATTAAAATCTTTTTAGGTACCACACAAAGAAAAAATGCGACGGTGGCGGACATGGATTCGCTGGATTTTATGACGGATGGTGATCATTATCTTACAAAACAGTTAATACAACCTGTGCCATGAAATGAAAGAAAAACAAAGATTTTTTAAAATAAGAGACTTTTTTTTTAGCAAGAAAACGTTAAGGATCCCTGCTCTAAAGTATTTTGTACGAACTTAAGCTGGATGATGTTTCATTATTTGAACTATTGGTCTTCATTTTTTTTTTTTTTTTTTTTTACATCGGTGCAGATTTGAAGGACTCCTGAAATCACATTTTTAAATATTTAAATTTGTAATATTGGTTTTAAGTATTTTAAACATTTTAAGTTAAAAAGAAAGTGCAATAGAAATGTAACAGATGTTAATATTTTAACAATTTTATCTAAAATATGTTTTAATTTTGAGAATGTAAATAATCAGAATATTGTGATTAATATTTAAAAGAGGTTCTTACTAACTTGGTATAAATGATCTAATGTTTTTTAATTAAAAAAAGTACCTAAATAATAAGTCGCAAGAAAAATAATCACCCAATTTAATAATCCGTAGCATTGTAATTTATTTATTTATTCATTATTCTGTTCATTTATTAAGAAAATAAAAAGAATGTCAAAAAACAGTACTGTATTTTAAAATTTCACCCTTTATTTATAAATTCCCTTATGTTTATTTAATTATATAATTTTATGGTCGAAAGAAGAATTTTTTTATGGTGCTGTATATTTTTATATTAAATTATTTACAAAAATAAGAAATGTTGCGCTTTGAATAATCTAACTACTGTGTTTTCTAGTCGATTTTATTTGTTTCTTGCGAACTGTAACACAACACATGTTCCAGTCTATGAATCCTGTCTGGGTCACGTGCTTTTGTCTTACCCAGAGATTTCAAAACTAAGTCATGATTCACTCGGTCGGTCATGAACAGAGTAGCTCACTGGTCATAGTTGGGTTGCTTTCTAAATTGAAATTTAGAGTGCGTTCCTTTGTATAGAGCGCATGCGCTGATATCGGTTGTGTACATAGCTTGCATTAAAATGAACTCAATTATAAACAGCGCCAATTTAACTTAATCCTTTGTAAAGGCGTTGTCTCAGTCCATTATATGTGTTATTACATTACAACAGTCTACAATGTGGATTTTATAGCCAAAAAAGTATATTCGTGTGCATTGCAAGAATAACCATCTATAAAGTTTTACATGCCCTTGTAGTAAAGCTGTTCAAGTCATTTTCAGCGAATCAGACTTCACGTATTTATAGTAAAGATCTCTCATATAACTTTGGAATTCATTATGGCACACGCAGAATTGTTTTAGTATACGAGTATGCCACCAGGGTGAAGTAATAATATCGCAGGAATAATATGTTAAGGCCGCCCAGCTAAGTTTTTTTTTTTTTTTCGATTTCAGGGTTAATGAGGGATAAAAGTTAGTTTTTCGAACTAACTTTTATTAATTCGAACTAATTTTTATCATCAGAACTTGATAATAGAAATTTCATTTCTTGTATATAGCATTGAGCCAAGAAGGCTTTGGTTACGACTTCTGTGTTTTTACAATGCCGTTTGCTAGGCCGAAAATAAACCAAGCGTATATTTTATAAAAGTAGTAGCTATACTGTTTTACAGCTGACGACTATTGGATGACTTCTTTAGTAATCCTCTCTTTTTAGGTTAAATTATAAAGTTAGTGGCACATGCATAAAGAACATGATCATTTATTAAAGTAATAATTTACAAAGCATAGCCTTATAGTCCTTATAAAGACTGGCTTAAAGGGGCGAAGCAAGAATGCTTTTCATATTCCCCGTTATCTGTAGAGGACAGTGTAGGGAAGAGGTGTTAATGAGCTATTAAAGCTCTGATCATGGCAGGAGGGTAACAGCAACAGCCGAACCTCAGTTAAAACTTCATTGGTACAGCATTGCCATCCATTACCCTCGAAGGGTATTGGATTGTCTTCAATCCAAAGCATAGTCCTTATAAGGACTGGCTTAAAGGGGCGAAGCAAGAATGCTTTTCATCTTCCCCGTTATCTGTAGAGGGCAGTGTAGGGATAAGGTGCTATTGAGCTATTAAAGCTCTGATCATGGCAGGAGGGTAACAACAATAGCCGCGCCTCAGTTAGAACTTCACTGGCTACAGCATTGCCATCCATTATCCTCCAAGGGTATTGGATTAAATGAATCAATCACCGCATCTCACGGTCGATTGATCACCACCCTTGACCAAAAAAAAAAAAAAAAAAAAAAAAAAAAATACAAAACATAGCTGGTTCTTTAAATTAATTTATCGTTTCTGTATTTACCTATCATAAGGGTGTCAAATCAATATTTCATAACTAGTTATTCCAGTCATGCAATATCATTAGCGAAATGCCAGTAAATTAAATTTGAATATCATTATATAAATTATATATTCGCTATAAACAGAAAAAATATTTCTCTTTTCAGTAATACCAATGATTATTAAAATATCTTAATAATAAAATTGCTGTTTTATGGGGGTTAATTACTGAATTCTAGATTTTTATTGAAACACGAAGGAAATGATTAAATAAAGAATTGCCCACAGTGAATTGTAGGCATTTAATTGCCGTTTATATAACATTTTTGAAATGCTCTTTATCTATTAGGTTTAACAGCAAAATGTAGTTTACAATAGAATTTTAATTATCAAATTCTTTGGAAAATGCCGCGTATTCTTTACCTAAATTACGAGTAATACTAAAAAAATCATCTGTCATCTGTGTGACTTGGCATATCGGTGACGTATTTGCCATTCGACAGTACTCTCTAAATGTCCTTGGTATTCTCTTCCAGAAGATTAAGAACTTTGTCAAAAATTTTGATTTATAGGAAAACTAATTCCAAGACTGCTTAACCTAATCCAACCTAACTATTCATTCCTGAACACGTTTATTTGTAGCTCTCAGTACTTCCTGTGAATAGTTGAATCAGAAGTAAATCATGCAGTGATAAATGAACTTTAATTGTCTTGTTTTTCGCGCGGATAATCTGAATGTCCTAGGTTCGATTCCCGTCGACGACGTGAGGGGCTTAAGGATTTTCCTCAGCCATAGCCAAGTTAGTTAGCCGGTCTTGGGCGTGGACAGCAGGGAACCCCCCCCCCCTCCAGTTTATCTGAGGGTTTTCCGGCAAGCAGGCAAACCGGCCCCCCCGTTAACACACACAGATCTACAGCCATAAATACTTAATTATGGCTATGTAGATCTGTGTAAACCAAAAATACATAAATACCTCCCCGTCCCTATTGGGGCTCAACTCGCCCCAATAAGGACGGGGAAGAAAAGGGAGGAAACTCCATATGAATAAATAAATAAATTTTCTTTGTTTACACGATGGTCTCAATATTAATATTGTCCCGATATCGTTGAAGGCAACTGTAGTCATTCAATCGGTCCTGACAAATTGCATAGAGCAGAACCTGCAATGACAATTAACTATATCAGTGTTTCTCAAACTTCAGGTATCCGCGTTCCCCTTCTGAAATTTTCATTATTACCAAGTACTCCCTAATTAATTCATTAAAAAATAAATTCATTAATTAAAAATAAATAATTAATTAAAAATAAATAATTAATTAAAAATTAATTAATTAAAATCAAATTAATTAATAAATTAATTCGAAATATTAATTAAAATTAAATATCTATTTTATTTCAATTTATCTGTTCATGTAAACAAAAAATATGATTTATTTTTAAATTTTGGTTTTCTAGATGTCAGACGACACCCTCTTATCAATTTCATTTGATCCAGATGCAATATCAACGTTTTCTTGTTGCTTACAGCTACTTGTATTTGCTACATTGCTCTCTTTTAGGGGTTTTATAAATCCAATCTTTAACCAATGATCCATACGTAAGAATTTGAAAGCTAAAAAAAAATACTGTATTTACTCGAATATAACTCTAACTTTTTTCCCAAAATTAAAGCTAAAAAATCGTGTTGCGAGATACGTGCGGGAATTTTCAGAAACTAAAGTTTTCAGAAAAAAACATAAAATGGTGCGACTTACCAAGAAGCTGTCACTAATTTTGGCATCGAGAACAGTTTCTTTATGTGCATCGTCAAAGTCATCTACCCAAATAGCGTCATCTTCTTTCCCATTATTTCAAGCAAAAATTACCAGTAATTTACAAGACTTGAGATATGTAGAGCAGCTATCAAGAAGTGCATATGATTGGTGCGGTATTAACAAAAGATCGCGCGAACCAAAGAGAAATTAGCATTTCAGCAGTTGAGTTGAAATGCTAATTCCTTCAACCGAATTCCATATCTGAAACACATTCACTATATATTTCTTAGTTTTAACACGTTAACGACGGGGGTGGTGTCAAGCAAAACCATGTTCCGCCAGCAACATATGGTTTTGCTTGGTCTATACAGCAGTTTCTGTTGGAGAGGGGGACGTGATTCATTAGTTAGTGCCGTTTAATCCTGGTCGTCTCTAATTGCACTGTTTGTTGAAAAATATAACTCCTTTAATTATGCATAGCCGTAAATTGCCACGTACCGCCTAACGACCTTACGCGTACCCCAGGGGGTACGCGTAACACACTTTGAGAAACACTGAACTATATGATTCGATGTTGAGCACACAAAAAAAAAGCTTACGTAGAAACGGCACCCAATATGCACAACTCCTTTTGGAGATTATAATAAATTAGTTTATTTCTTTATCCAAGTGTAAGCAAAGTTTACGCGTGAAGTATCTTCAGGACTGAGGCAACTCATGGTAAAGGTGGATCAAGCTCTCATCAATCCTTGTCTTAGTATCTCCCATAATGCAAAGCACATATCCTTGCAGACATGTATAATGTTATGCATTAAAGGAAGGGCCACTACCCAGACAAAAACTTCCAACATCTTTTCGGAGAATTAGTTATGAAGCACTTCTCCAATTCCCATTAAAGATTACAACGATGAAAGCTTAAACTTTCGAACCTGCAGGAAGTCTTAAGTATAATAAATCATCTTAAACTGTTAACTTAAAAAGTCACATAACACTTTCCCCATTTTTATTTTTTATTTTTATTTTTATTATATAAATCAAGTGAAAATTAAATCCAGCATTATTTCAAAGCCGAATGTAGAAACTATGAAAGTTTCGTAAAGTAAGTTGACCAGAGAGCTTACGCAAAGACATTCCCAGGCATTCACGAGTCGCATTCGTGCGGACTACTTAGAAGACATAGACGCCGCCAAAGCGTCTATATATTCTCCTCCTATTGGTCCATTTTGAAACGCCAGGTTTCACTAACCTGACGAGTGTTTCGAACTGGCTCATTCTCCTCTCTCTAAAAAAATTAGCCGACCCCCCAGACCACTCCCAACGAATGACCAAAGGATTGCCCAACTCAGCGGTGGTTCCACTCAGTGACAGGCAGCAGAACCGCTCATATTCCAGGGAAAAGCATTCACCAACATGGCCCCGATGGAAACCATGCCGGAAAACACCCCTCCCCCCCAGAGACTCCAATTGTTCTCCCAAGGCAAAACTCTCTCTCTCCACTCACTCCCCATTAATCTTAAGTCCCCCCCCTCAACGGGAGACAAACCCGGAAGAAATAAGGGAGACCGTAAGAGACCAGAAACTCCCGTTCAGTACTAAGGAACTTGAAATGTCGGAGAGATGTGATTATACTTCCTTCCAATGAAGCATGAGCTTCTGTTCTTCTTCACTTGCTTGCGATGAGTGGTACACATTTTCTTTCAAGAGGCGTGGAATAGGAGACAAAGCGTAACTCTTTTAGCAAATAAACGACGTCATTTCTTTTGACTGAGGTTTAGTAAGATGTAGAAGTTCAAGAATGGTAAACGAATAGATCGTTTTATAATATTGTTCATTGAACCAGGGAGAGAGATGGGAATCTCAATAAGTCGGGAGTCAACTCCACAAAGTTCAAAAAACACTCCATAAGTATTCTACCCCAAATGGACATTACGAAGTTCTGTTGTTATTGTATTTTCTGGCAATAGGTTCCCATCAAGAACATGATATTTCATTACATCCAAAATATAATCACTGGAACTGAGGTATGATGACTGTGTTGCCAGTTAGGTAACATTATTATGTTCCTTTAAGCATTCCTGGACAAAAGATTAATTATAGTGGATTCTGCGACACCTTCGCTGTGAAACTTAACATTATCCAACTGGAAGAGTCCATGTTCTTCAGGACGGTACACCATTCAGTTATTGTTGGTTACTTTAGTTACTGCTGGCAGTAGAGAGCTTAGAAAATGCCTGGAAGACTTCTCCCAGTCTACTAATCTGCTTTCAATGTCTTGCATTATTATCACCAACCATGTGATCATGGTTTAGTGATGTGCAGTGCTTTTCTTTCTGTTAGTGTAACGTTATTCTTCCGTTCTCATGAAATGAGAAAATGGGATTCATCATTCCATATGAACCTCTCTCCTGTCCGCAGTTGTGCAAATACTGATATTTCTATGTCCAATTTAAGTAACAGCTGTTCGTTTTTCTTCGACGGCGGGTGCATTCTCAAAGGCTGTTTCGTTTCATTCTGTAGAATGTCCGACGCATTTTATTCAAATATACTCCCTTCCATTGTCTAGATACAGAACTGTAAAATGACAATATATAGCATCTAATAGTTGTTATACATCCTACGATCTTGTCGATCCTTCGGTAATCCTCAATCAAATGCTGGACCTCAATTGAAGGTTTTTGCACATCACACTATTCTCGATACATCCAAAACAATATTTCACATCATCATTTCAGACATTAAATATATTGTGTTAGGGTTAGGGACCACGAGATGGCGGCACATTTGAGCCGTCTCTCTTCACTGAGTACCGCTTAATTAGTGACAGCCTTGGGCCACCTATCTCTGATTGGTACCAGTGGAGATTGAACCGCCCACTCAGTCTCCAAAAGTTAGATAGGGCTAAATGGCCTCGCCTACTTCCGTTATACGGGAATAAAAAGGCGTTAGCTGATTTTTTTTTTATTTATTTCCGAGATGTTGTTATCATTGCCATTATAAGTTACTCAGGGGAACTTGGTCCATTTATCACACTCACTGAACGGAGCTACGGTCTCCCGAAAGCAGGCTATTACTGCCAGTGGCTGCCACATATAGTCAGTCACTTGCTGATCAGTTCTATTATCAGATGTATTCAGGCAATATATTTTTAAGTAATAGACAGACACAGAAATGGAATTATTTTACAAGACCATTTGGCCTAACATGAAGTTTATAAGAGCTGTAGATAAATATGGCTTTTTCGCATGAATTAATCAGCATTGTTAGCAAAGAATATTATTTGTATTCTAAGCAAACTTACTACCACAACAAATTTCAGTTGAGGTGCCACCATCTTTCTTAATATCTCTGTTAAACTGATCCATCCACTCCGCAGGGGATATGACCATAATTTATTTGTAGTAGTAATGAAAAACAAACAAAAATCCTTATCTCGTTTGAAACTAGTCTATTTCGAAAAAAAAAAAATTTTTCCTTCTAAGAATCTCCTCACCCCTAAAAAATAATCGGAAGTTTGCGATCCTTTATATTAATATAATACACTCTTCCAATCTCACAGAACGTTTACTTTATTGATGATGTCATCACAATCCTGTACCTGAAAGTTAAGAAATGAAATGTGCCTTTAAAAAGTACGAAATTATCAAAATATAAAACGTAAATTAAGGTTAAGTATAGTTTCTGGGAAATTCCCATGCTACTCCTCTTAAACACTATTAATATAATTAACGGCTATTTTAGCCTGTTTTTGTTTAGGAGTGTCCCTTATATTTAATACATTGGCTAACACTCAAAAAGGGGTATATATATATTTTAGGGCATTATGGGCGAGTATAGAAGGCAAATATGGCAGAATAGAAAATGTGGAAAAATTTTGTACATACCTTGTTTTTGGTTTAAAGATGCCTTCTAAATCCACGCTCTTGCTGAAAGGTTGTATGTAAACGGGGGGGAGGAAGAGGGAAAGAACATGGGGATGTGCTTGAGACACGGGAAATAAGTTTGGAAACCTGGGTTACAATTAATAATATATATATAAATATATATATATATATATATATATATATATATATATATATATATATATATATATATATATATATATATATATATATATATATTATTTTGTTGTGGGGAGAGGGAGGGAGAGGGGGGGGAAACGAAGAGGAAGGGTATCCTTATGTGGAAACTGGGGCAAGGGTTTACGGGATCAGTCATTCCCACAAAGTTCCGACGATGGTCAGACGATGACCGAAACGGTCCACACCCCGTAAACCCTTGCCCCAGTTTCCACATAAGGATACCCTTCCCCTTCGTTTCCCCCCCCTCTCCCTCCCTCTCCCCACAACAAAATAATATATATATATATATATATTTATATATATATTATTAATTGTAACCCAGGTTTCCAAACTTATTTCCCGTGTCTCAAGCACATCCCCATGTTCTTTCCCTCTTCCTCCCCCCCGTTTACATACAACCTTTCAGCAAGAGCGTGGATTTAGAAGGCATCTTTAAACCAAAAACAAGGTATGTACAAAATTTTTCCACATTTTCTATTCTGCCATATTTGCCTTCTATACTCGCCCATAATGCCCTAAAAAATATATATACCCCTTTTTGAGTTATGTTAGCCAATGTATTAAATATAAGGGACACTCCTAAACAAAAACAGGCTAAAATAGCCGTTAATTATATTAATAGTAAATTAAGGTAATAATTACATTTTCTTATATAAAACATTTGACTTAATTATTATCGATATTTTTGATATAATGACAGATATCGTTATTTTACTGGTTATGTTTTTCAATAAATGAAAACATCAATAAAATGAAAATATCGCGTGAAACCACTTTTGCGATCAAATTATCGTCTTGCCTTGTCTCTCACAAAAGGGACCTCAGCTTACATTTCGTTATCTTCAAAAATCACCAAACATTATCAAATCTCTGCTTGGAGAGATTTTGAGAGATCAATCACCAAATGAATTCTCGATGCTGTCCATAATTCAGCTCTTAGATGATCCGTCCGTTAAAGACTCTATCTCACAGAATATCTTTCAACTCTGTATCCGCTCTACTTCCAGTGACCATGGAAGTAACCCACCGTGGTCACTTCTCCAGAGAGTGGTAGACATTATTTCTCCGCTTTCAGTTGGATCTTGTTAAAGCAAGAGCAGAAGCAGCAGCTCAATATCCCTTCTGAACTTGCTTCTCATTTCCACTTTTATTTATTCTGCTGCTTCCCTATGGAACGGTCTTACTCATGAAGTGTTCCTAATAACTACAACCTTCAACCCTTCAAGAATAATGTCAGTACATTTCTTCTTTCTAGATCCTCACTTATACCGGACACACGCCACTAATTTGCTGTAGGTTCTTATACCACTTTTTTAATTTTTTGGATAATTATAAAAATAAATAAAGAAAGAACGAACACAGTTTCCAGTAACTGGGCAAAGTTAAAACTAACATTTACTATACATTAATTATGATTATATGAATGATATTCATTTAACTGATAACTGGTATGAGACCTAACACAGAGAGTCAGAGAAACTAAATTATAATGGAAGGAATGGTCAGAATGTGATTGTAAGAGCAGCAGTGGTATATAACTGTGTTAATGACGGGAATGGGCTTTGTCATTGAAATGTAGACGAGGAAAGAACGATTTCGACATTGTGATCTTCCGATTTGGACTAATCAAAGATGTCTACATGTGCAAGGAACTAATAGAGAAGAGCAGAAATCTCCAAGTTGTCCAATTGTGTCTTGCAGACTGCAGACAAGAGTATACAACAGAACATACAGGTAGATTATTATGTCTGTACACGAATGCTAGGAGTATCAGAAACAGAGAGATAGAGTTTGTTGCCTTGGACAATATGTTGGCTCCTCAGATTGTAGGCATTAGTGAAACCTGGCTATCATAATCAGACATACCAACTGGTATCAAGCGTAAAAGGTACACTATTTTAAGGAAGGACAGAGAGGGTAGGAGAGGAGGGGGCGTGCTGCTAATCAGATGACTTAAATCCAGGTAGAGCCGAGACCTATGATTGTAGTAATACTAGTAACAATATTTCATGTGGCAGTGAGTTTGAAGCCATCTGGTGTGAGGTGGAATCTAGCAAGATCAATTACATTGTGGGGTGTTGTTACAGACCTGGTGGATCGGTTGCTAGTGATGAAGAAATGCATCACCAAATAGAAAAGGTGAGCGCGAAAAGAATAATCATAATGGGAGACTTTAATTATCCAAATATTGATTGGGTAGCAGTAGAATCTCATGAGAAGAATGAAAATGCATTTATTGAGCTGTTGCGGGACAACGTCCTCAAGTAACATGTGACAGAAGGAACTAGAGGTCAAGGAGTGTTATTTTTTTATTATGATGTCAGAGGATATTTCAGTTAAAGACGTAACTATTCTGCCTCCAGTTGATGACAGTGTCCATGCGGTACTTACTTGGGAAGTGACTAAGTTTATGAATGTTCCATTCAGAAAAGGTTATATGCTGAACTACAAAGCAGGAAATTATGACCAACTGAGGAGTATACTGAGTTCAGTGGAATGGGATGGAAAGAATACCGACAATGAATGGGAAGCATTTAAACAATACTTAAATGATGCGATATCAGAAAGTGTCCCGAGAGTTCGAAGAATAAATAGAATAGGAGTCAAATGGATGTGTAATCTTATTAAGCAAGAGATGCGTAACAAAAGGACGATGTGGAAGGAATACCGTTTGCATATGGATGACGTCCGTTATGAAATTTATAAGCAGCAGGCCAGAATAGGCAACTGTTATACGGAAAGCAACATCTGAAACGAAATGTATGAAACGAAACTGGCTCCCCGTGATAAAGACAACCCACAGGAATTCTATCGATATGCTGCAAGTAAAAGAAAGCATGAATATGAAAGAACAACTCTTTTAAATGCAGATGCCGTGAGGGTTAAAGATTCAGAAGAGGTTGTTTAGCTAATCGGCGCCCATTTTCTTAAAAGCTATCAACCTGGTGTGTGTGCGACATTGAGCTCACTGCCACCTCTTCACTGGATGAAGAAACTCAGGTATATGAGGACGAGGTATTAGAGCTATTGCACAAATTGAATAAGAATTCAACAATGGGGAATGATGGGATATCAGCACGTGTGCTAAAATAGTATTCAGCTGAATTGGCTAGTCCTTTTACCAGGCTGTTTAATATGAGTTTCAAAACAGGAAAGATTCCTCAGGAATGGAAGCAATGTATGGTAATTCCATTGCATAAGGGCGGTACAAAGACCGATGTATCCAACTATCGACCAATTAGTATCTCAGGAGGTGGTGGGATTTTGGAAAAATTGGTTAGGGCTCTCATTCAGAAATGGGTTGACAGTGAATCTCTACTTTGCAAAATAGCAACATTACCAAGGGAAGGACATGTTTTAGCAACTTGCTCACATCTCACATTCTATAACAATGTTACCATTGAACAAGACAAGGTTCTGGGAGGTATGGATTTGACCCCAAGTGTCTTGCACGTTTCCTATGCAGTGCCTGCATGCTGTTCTCCTTGGTGGCTGCTAGCGCCGTCACTTGGTTTTTGTACCAGTTTGGATTGTTTGTAGTCTATTGCATGCCGTTGTCTCCATTTTGGGGTTTTTCTTCTAGTTGTCTTCGGAGTTGGCGTCTTTTTTCTCTCTGGGTAAAGGTTAAATCGGGTCGAGCATGTATGCTCGACTGGGGGCAAGTGTCCTTTAGCTTGCTGTTAATCGGCGTTATAAATGTGGTTGTGTTTATTGGTGAGTCGCAGGTCACTTTCACGAGACGTGGATAGTTCGTACCGTCCTTTCTTTTCTTTATGGGTCATATATGATGGCATTTGACGATTTTTCTGGGATCGAAATTGCATTCTCCTGCAAGTTTGCCGATGTCTTCTTTTAAGGAATTGCCGTTTTCCATCGGAAAGTTCAGGATAACAGCGTTGAGTTTCCTATTTTTGGCCTCGAGCGACTCTTGTACCGATGGTGTGATTAGTTCACGAAGTTCGTTTGCAGGCACGGGCGCACTTGCGTTCGGGCGCTGGTCGTTGACGTCTCGAGTTTTCAACTTTCCGATTTTGGAGGAGAAGGTATCGATCACGATATTAAGCTGTTGCTCGAGGTTTCTGACTCTTTTTTGCCTAGGTTTAGCATTTGTTGTACGGAAGGGGAGGCATATCGTACAGAAGTAGGGCTGGTTTAGACCGGTTAAAAGCTTGTGAGCCGATTCATTTATTTTCGCGCAGGAAATATGTATCCATTTGCAACAGAAATCGCACGATATACCTTTTTTTCCTTTCTTTGACTTCGGTTTCACAGCTGCAGCACTTCGTAATGTCATTCGATTTGTTGGTGATCGGCGACGCTACGCTGACGGGACTCTAGATAATCTTCTGTTCTTGGCCTTTGATGCCATCTTTACTTCTCACGGTAGGCATAGCGCTTTCACCTGGTTGTTTTTTGGTTGTCAAATATAGCAGAGTTAATGCACTATGGGTACTTACGAGTTGCACTGAAATAATCAGCTGCTTAGTACTTTTGCATAAAAATCCGTTTGCTGCGTATTTTGCATAAAAAAACACTTACAGTTATGATGAAATACGGGAGCACAAGTTTAACATTAATTATTCACAGGCGCCACCTATCGATGTTCCATTTGCAGCCACCAATGACCTCACACAAATTGTTCAAAAACCGACCAGAATACCAGATAACCCAAACCACTCCCCCAAATACCCTAGATCTCTTCCTTACTAATGACCCATCCAAATATGCAGTGAATGTATTGAGTTCCCTGGGCAATTCTGACCACAACTTAGTGCTCATTTCCTCCTCAATGCAACAACGCTTACACAGTCACTCCCACACAAGAGTAGTTTGGCACAGTGTGGGAGCAGTTATACTACTCCCACACAAGAGTAGTATAATAGAGCCAAATGGGACAGTCTCCGAGACTACTATGCTTCATTCCCATGGTTAGACTATTGTTCCCGGTTTTCTAGTCCAAACATATGCACTGAACGCATCAACAGAGTGATCCTCACTGGCATGAAAACATATATTCCCAACACTACTCAGACCTACCGTCCCCTAACTAAACCCTGGTTTTCCAAAAAATGTGCCAAGGCTGTACAAATGAAAAATCAGGCATACCACAACTGGCTCAAATCAAGAACCGCATCCTCATTCAATGCCTATACTGAAGCCCGTAATAAATGCAAGACAATTATCAATACTTCCAAAAGAGAATTTGAACTGGCCAAAAGCAGGAAGCTTGCAGCCTGTCCAAACGGCAGCCATGCCTTTTGGTCTCTTTCCAAGGCAATTGGCAGTAACTTTTGCCTTACACTATTCCCACCTCTATCATACCCAGATAGCTCAATTGCAACATCACCCATAGAAAAAGCTAATCTCCTGTCATCACACATTGCCTACAATTCACACATAACTGACAGTGGCAAATGCCCTCCAGTCATTCCAAATGCCCAACATACAATGCCCCCTGTATCCTTTTATCTAAAAGACATCACAAACCTGTTTCTAAATTAGACACAAAAAAGTCTCCTTGTCCTGGCGGCATTCCTCCAATTATCCTGAAGGTCTGTGCATCAGAACTGACTCCTGTCCTATGTCACCTGTACACACTCTCTTACTCCATTGGTATATATCCCAACACTGGAAAGTGGCCTATATTCAACCCATTCCCAAAAAGGGTGACAAATCACTGCCATCTAACTACCGCCCTATCTCACTCACTTCAGTCCTATCTAAAGTAATGGAAAAATTCATCACCTCTCAACTCCTAATCTACCTTGAAGGTGCCAGGCTATTAAGTGACCACCAGTACGAATTCCGTCAAACCGTTCAACAGGAGATCTACTCTCATACATTACCCATCACTGGACAAACGCCATGAAGAAATTCGGTGAATCCCAAGTAGTCGCACTTGATATCTCCAACGCCTTTGACCGAGTCTGGCACAAAGGCTTACTAAGCAAACTCCCATCATTTAACTTCCTCGAGGCTTCTGCAGATGGATTACCAGCTTCCTGTCTGGACGTACACTATGTGTGATGGTAGACGGCTCCCTATCCTCTCACCATCCAAATAATGCTGGGGTCCCACAAGGTTCAGTTCTCTCACCGACCCTCTTATTTTCTATATATCAATGACCTACTTCAGTTGACCTCTAACACAATACACAGTTTTGCAGATGACAGCACACTACATTCCTCCCTTTCATTTGACAAACCCTACCCTACACAACTCACCTCAACCCCCAGAACATCAACCACCACTGCCCATAATTCTGAGCTGCAAGCCATCTGCCAATGGGGTTCAGATAACCTCGTCAACTTCAATGCTAGTAAAACACAGTTCTGTCTTATTTCTCACAAAAAAGAACCATTTCTTCCCGGCATTGTTTTCGATAACACTCAAATTCTCAGAAGATGAAATTTCACTTCTCGGAATTACATTGACATCAAGCCTCTCCTGGCATAAACACATCACAACCATTGTATCCTCAGCTTCCAAAAAACTAGACTTCCTCTTTCGCTCAAGACGCTACTTCACCTCTAAACAGCTGTTAGCACTACAACTCACAAATCCGCCCAGCTCTCCTGTTCTCACATCTCTAGTGGGTCTCCAAAAGACTCCCTCAAAATGCTTGACTCAATACAGAGGAGAGCAATTAGACTAATAAATGACCCATCCCTCACCAACTGACTCCCCCACTTTCACATAGACCCTTGGTCTCTGCAATCCGTATATTCTATAAATATTTCCATCGGAAATGTTCATCTGAAACTGCATCAATAATTCCCCCACCCTGTACTAAGCCCATTGGAACACGTACAGCTGTCGCCCAACATCCTTTCACAGTACACCTCGAAACCCACAGAACAAGTTTCTTTTCCTCCTCATTCATCCCTGCTACTGCAGTACTGTGGAACAGTCTTCCCTCAGACGTATTTTCCAAGTAATACAACATACAGGCGTTCAAATCAAACGTGAACAAGTTTCTCCTTTCACAACCCACCACCCATATACGGTACTAACGTACTATAGGTTGACTAACCAACCTCCTATATATGGGCCCCAACATTAAAAAAAAAAGACAATGGGAATGGATACACCATGATACTTTTGGATTTTGCTAAGGAATTTGACAGAATACTGCATGGTAGACTGTTGCATGAATTGGGGAAAATGGGTTTGGGTTATACAATATTAGCATGGATAAGAGGATGGCTGACTGACAGATATCAAAAAGGTATACGGATAATATGAGTTTGCAAGATTTAAGGTAATCAGTGGTGTACAACAAGGATCAGTGCTTGGTCCACTGTTATTCAATCTGCACATTAATGATATTGGAAAGATTTGAGAAGTCAGTAAATGTAAAGTCATGCACTTTGTCGTGATTAGATATCCAATGTCGTATTATATTGGTGAGATTAGGCTAGAAGAAACTGATGAGGCTGGGGATCTTGGAGTGTTAGTAGACAGGAAGTTGAAGTTCAGAGGCCATGCAGCAAGGATTGCAAATACAACTCAAAAGATACTTATATTGCTGAAACGAACATTCACGTGTAAAGATAAGGATTTCATTTTGCTTATTTAGAAGGCCTCACTTGGGCTTTTGTGCACAGGTCTGGTCTACTGGTTTACGTTGTGATTCTGATATAGTGGAGAGTTTGCAATCTCCTTTGCACTCTCCTTTCCAAATGATATGAGGATTGTGAAATACAGATTATAAAGAGAGATTTAGAATTTGTAGACTGCAGACAGGAGAAAGAAGGGTGATATGATTGAGACTTACAAACTTCTGAAAGGATCATACAGGATTTCAATTGATGGAATTTTTCAATTTTGGAGGGTGGGGAAAGGATAAGAGGGCATCATTGGAAGCTGAGAATGAATGCCGCTAAATAGGAGGTGAGGGCTAGATTTTTCTCTCATAGTGTGGTGCGTGATGGATCGCCATTGGATATTGCGAGTTCCAGCAGTGTGAATGAATTACATGTGAATGAAGAATAAGTATGATAGCTGGTGTGTGTAGTATGTGGCCATCTTAGATGAGTCCCTGACTCCCTGGCGGTCTCTCTTAATAATAATAATAATAATAATAATTTTTTTTTTCAATACCAAGTAATACTTTATTACCTGTCAAATAAATTATATACATATACATACAATTTATATAATACATATTACACATATTTATATAATACATACAATTTAATGTAATTACATACAATTTAAGAGATAATACTACAATTTTTCACATGTGGTTCAATTCAGATTCCAATTTGTCGCGTACTTTGTGTACAGTGCACAAGTCATACAGCACAACAATTTGTGTGTTATTAGTAGTAATAACGATTTTAATTGTTTACAATCAGTAATGGTTCAGTTACACAGGAGAGATTACACGATTATCTATCTATCTATGTAATTTTTTTCCTATACAGAATGCTAGGAAAATATCTTATTTAAATTGTATAAATAATAATATTAGCAATGTGTTTTACATCTTTTTGCACATTCATATTTACAATGATTCATTTTTTTATTAAATCGGTTATAGTATTTACTTGTTTCTTCGGGTGGCTTCTTCCTCGAAGCTTTGCGGAGCTTATCTGAATAATGTTATCCGTATCTTCATTATTGTTATACACCTTACTGACTGTTTTCTTACATAATCTGCAGTCTTTGATTATGAGGATTACGTGTAGATGAATGAAGTGGATTAATCCCACCTACTTCGAAGCTTGGTTATAATAATAATAATAATAATAATAAATAAATAAATAAATAAATAAATATATATATATATATATTTAATCTTGGATGAAATTATTTCCCAGCTTTCATCCTCGAAGCTTATTTGTAAGCTTGTCTGAGGATGACCCCAGTTAGTTATTATTCGTTTTTTTGCTGTGTTGGGAAGTTACGAAATCAAACGTATGTTTAATAGATTTGATTTCCACTACAGCCGCTGATTGAGAAATTCGCGCACGCCACGCACACTCACACAGCCACACACACATACGATAGCTTGGAATGTATTGATGCGTCTCTGAACTGGAAGCCTGAACGAATATATCGTGTTTCATTAAGTTCGCATGGTATTTAGGTTGCGTGTTTCTTGTTCATAGTATGTCCTTAGAGCTCATTTCAGGCTATTGTAGTTTGTAAGGTTTCTGTATTCAAAAGGTAATTTGTTTATCATGTCTGGGATGTAGAAGTTTCGCGTGGCCTTTCCGTAGTGATTATTGTATATATATGTGATATAATTAGTAGTCTGTGGTCTTGTTATGCGGTATGTATTTCTAACTGTCCTGTAGTTGGCATCGAAATAATGTTTCAGCAAAGCTGCATAGTGACATAACTGTTTTGCTATCAGTATTTTGTGTTCTGACATTGCAGTGTATATAAAGTCGTTATTGTCTCTTTGTTCCCAAAAGATCAGTTTTATCATTTTGTGCTGTAACGACATTAATCTATTTAGTTTGTAGGGTGCACAGAAAGCATACGTTGTTATAGCGTATCTTAGTATATTTTGGCATAGTGCTTTGTATATTAGTATTTTTAGGCGTGTGGGAACTATGTCTTTTAACCTGTAGAGTTTGCAGTTCCGCAAAGTAGTCCACAAAGTTATATAAATAAATATATGATGATGATTTTGATCAGGATTTGGTAAGACCTTATCGTATTGAGAAAAATCCTTCTTTTCCCAAGCAAGAGAATTCCTAACACGACATGATTATTAACAGTCACCACTATCAGCAGATGATTATACACTATTCAGGAATCTAACAGATCGTACATTACGTTCTTGAAATTCCGACGTATTACCCCATTGAGTTTGTACTTGAACAGCTTCTTTGATAATGCGAGCTTAAACTTTGGAAAAAATAATTACTTGTAGTGAATGCTCGTAAGACTCAATGTAAGAATAAGAATAGAAGAAAAGTATGTTTTATATTTAAATCAAATTATTAAGTAATATCCGAATCAAGCAATCCGAAATCATAATCTGAGTTGCTAATTATAATCTAAACAATAATCCACTTAATAATGCACAATGGCTCTTCGATGTTAGAAGCTTGCGATTTACCCCATTTCTAGAAGAAAATATTTAAAACAAATTAATTATATGAAGAGCCAAAGGCTTCAATTCGGCGACATGAACTTATTTAAGTTTTTGTTTTAATTTAAAAAAAAATAATAAATTTTATTTAAAATATCAAGATTAGTGATTGGAGCTTGCTCCACCCTTACTATGAGTTGCCTCATTGTAGCACTACCAAATGGATCAGGTATTGCATTATCCAGGTGTTTGCTTACGCTTGGACTCGCCGAACTTTATATAGTTCCTATATTCGGCATGAGACAATATGGGATGTAATATCCCTTAACTTAAATAAATTTAAAACAATGTTTCTTTAACCACCTTACCGGCCGTTATGGATCAAATACGCAGCCGCATACGCTTCGTATCCATCATATATTTCATTGTTGTAACAATGGTATTATAATTTTAATAAGCACTTCGCATCCATGATAACGTCTATAGACGTCTTGGCCGGTAGCGTGGTTAAACAGTATTTCTTGTTAACAGCAGTAGGCTGACCTCCTAACGCGAGGCCAATCTGAGGCACCACCAGTAAACTAGTGTATAATTCTGCTGCTACAATCTCAGCCAGGTGGTGCCTAGAAAGGGACACCGAATAGTAATATACAGGGTGCGCAATATCGAGGCCACGTGATGATAAAGAAGCTGGTTTCTCTCTGCATGGAAGGTTGTCTGAGAGTCGCATTCCACTTAAACACGATTAAACTTATGAAGGCTCCTACAAACAATAACAATAACACTGTGATATAAATGAATCTCCATCATAAACAAATTCCTTCGAAAAGGTCATATCACAAACAGCCACAACAGACAAACCAATCTGGATTCACTTCACTACACCCTCTGTCCAAAAAGAAACCGAACTTTTCGAAAATAGAAGAAACTAATGATGCCACCTGTTGTGTCTTTTTGTTTTCGAAAGCGGCAACCTCGTTAATGTTGTGTCAACTGTTTATGACATTTGTTTCATTAGAAGCAGAGTTATAGTGCCAAGAGTGACAGTGTGTTTTGACAAACGGTAGGAAAATGAGTTTCAAACAGAAAGCTGCGATTTACTTTGTCTTAAATTTGGTAGAAGTTTTACCGAAACGCATCAAATGCTTCAAAAAGCATACGGCGATGAATGCTTATCCCGTACTCAAGTTTACGAGTGATTTAAGCGATTTCAAAGTGGGCGTCTTGAGGATGACGAAAAACCGGGCCGTCCAAAAACTGGACTGAGCGAAGTTAACATCCAAAAAGTGCGTGATTTCATCAAAGAAAACTCGAAATCGTCTATGAGATTGATTGAGGATGAATTTTGGATTCCAAAATCAACTGTGCACAACATTTTGACTCAGAGTTTGGGCCTTCGTAAATTGAATTCGCGATTTGTTCCCCACAAGTTGACCGACGACCCAAAAATGTATCGAATTGAACACTGCAAGGACCTCATTAAAACCGCTCTTAAGGACTCAAACTTCCCTGAAACGATCGTTACTGGTGACGACAGTTACCAGTAACGATCGTTTCAGGGAAGTTTGAGTCCTTAAGAGCGGTTTTAATAATGTATATGCAGTGTTCAATTCGATACATTTTTCCTGGTGACGACACGTGGTGTTTTGAGTATGAGCCCGAAACAAAGCGCCAGAGTGCTGAGTGGAGACCACCAGAAGAGGGGCATCCGAAAAAAAGTCGGTTGGTGAAGTCAAAAGTAAAGACAATGCTGATTTGTTTCTACGATTCCAAGGGCATTATCCACAAAGAATTCTTTCCGTCTGGCCAAATGGTCAATGGTGAGTTTTATCTAGAAGTTTTGAACTGATTTATAGCGAGAATTCGTCGCGTACGGCATGAATATCGTGACGACCGACCGTTCTTCAAAACACGCTGTCACAATTGGTACCATAACTCGGCTTCTAATGAAACAAATGTCATAAACAGTTGACACAACACTAATGAAGGTTGCCGCTTTCGACAACAAAGGTACAACAGGTGGTGCCACTAGTTCCTTCTATTTTTGAAAAGTTCGGTTTCGTTTTGGACAGAGGGTGTAAAAATTCACTTTCACATCCACTTCACTAACATCCGTGGCATTCACACGAACATAAATGACATCCACCACTTGCAGTCTTCCAGATCGGACATTCCATCCCTGACAGAAATCCAGATTGCAACTACTTACTGTCCACATCCAGTGTCCAAACTTCACAGTTCCTTTCACCATCGGCACATGTGCCTTTGTGAAATCTAACATAGCCTGCCAGGGGAACGGCTAATTTAAAATCCCCTGCACCAAAGCACGCAATATATGCAAAGTATTAATCAGCAGATCTAAATCTGATTTCAAAAAGGCCAACAGGAAAATATTTACCTCCTGTCCATTTGGACAGGAGGTAAATGTTTTCGAGGAACCGTGCTTGACATTTCTCGTCCTTGACATTTCTAAAGCCTTCGACCGTTTGTGGCATCGTGGCCTGCTTAACAAATTGCCATCCTTTGGTCTCCCTGCCATCCTCTGTAATTGGGTGACCAGCTTTCTGTTTGATCGTTCTCTGCGAGTCATGGTGGACTCTTCCCTCTCTTCGAGATTCATCATCAATCCTGGATAGCCGCAAGACTCAAGCGCATTACTTACTCTCTTTTTGTTATTCGTAAATGATCTATTCCAATCGCCGCTAATCCTATCCACAACTTTGCTGATGATAACACCCTCGATTCGTCTTACTCATTCGACAAACGTTGCATTCTGACATTTCAGGACGCAATATCATCCACAACCAGTGTCTTAAGCATTGATCTTCATACTATCGTTCAGTGGGACGAGAACGATCTTGTCATGTTCATTGCTATCAAAACACAGTCTTGCATTTTCTCTCGCAGAACAGATCTCAGCTCATCTACCCTTACCCTCAGATCTCTCTTCTTGGACTATCATTTACCTCCAGTCTCTACAGGCATAAACAGATCGCATCGAAACCTCCTCAGCATCAAAGAAACTAGGCATTCTCCTTCGTTCTCAAGACTATTTTCACCTACCAGCCCCTAACTATATAAAAATTCCAAATCTTCTCATGCTTAGAATACTGTTGACATGTTTGGGGTGTTGCACCTAAAACGTCTCTTAAAATCTAATTTTTGCTGCTTTTCATCAGTAAGAGTCTGTAAGAGAGGAATCATCAATTAGCAATTAGGCTAATTGACGATCTCTCTCTCTCTCTCTCTTACAGACTCACTTCAACCTCTAACAGGTGCAGTGTTTCAGCACAGTGTATGTTCTACAGGTTCTTCCATGATGCACCACTGACTTGGTAACTTCACCTGAAGGTAAAGGAATGTTAGTATAAAGGAGGCTCCAAGAGCAGCAGCTGCACAGCATCCGTTTACTGTCCAACTGCAAATAAACCCAACCTGCTTCTCCTCTTCCTCATTTTATTCGATCCACCTCTGTCCTCTGGAACAGCCTTCGAAACAAATATTTCCAAACAATAACAATTTGCAGCTCTTCAAAAAACAACAAAAAAAGCAACAAACTTTTAATTAAGTCCTCATCTCTGCACTCCACACACAGCACTGATGTGCTTATAGCACATCAGTGCTGTGTGTGGCCATCGTATTGGCCAAGTGTGTGTGTTTAACAAAATGTAATAATAAAACATCTTGTTTGATTTGCTGATGTGCACTACCTTCAAAAAGAAGACTTTCTTAAGGTCAGAGAAAACTGGACCTAAAACATACATGGCAAATTAAATAAAATAAATAAAATATCAGAAGTTATTAAAAAATACTCAATACTGTAAAAGAGATGATATGATTATAATTTTTTACAAAAAAAAAAAAAAGATCGATGAAGCAAAATCCTTAAAAGTATGAAATTACTCACACCACAATCATATAGAAAAGCCTTAATACAAAAGAACAAAACCGATAAAAATATTATTATTATTATTATTATATCGAGATTGGACACGCTAACTACTCGACAAATCAGGCCGGCTGTAACGTATTCGTATTATTTAACAGAAGTCTTTCTTCGATATTCTGCACTAGATGAGAGGGAGAAAAAGTTTAATAATTGAAAACTCGGGAATGAGATGGACACACCCGATTTTTAAACAGTGCTATTCGAAAATCAGTTACCAAGAACTACGCAGAAACCTATTTGTTTTATGTGACAACTAGGGTTAGTTGTGAGTGATGGAAGAATGCCTGTTATTCCAGTGATATATATATATGTTATTCCAGTGATATAAATACGCATATATATATATATATATATATATATATATATATATATTTTTTTTTTTACCTTTTTTTACCTAAAGTATTTTTACCTTGGGTATAATTATGTTAAAGATACCAAGTAATTTTAGTAATTCAAGTAATGGAGTAAAACCAGGTTTAAAATTACTTGGTATCTTTAATACACACACACACACACATATATATATATATATATATATATATATATATATATATATATATATATATATATATATATATATATATATATATATATATATGCGTATTTTTCTCGGGTGGCAATAGTGGTTTTCGAATCGATTTCTGTTCCCAGATGGCGTTGCTTTCGGCTGTAGTTTCGTTTCCGCCATCACGGTGACTTGCACGCTTGGAGCAGTAATGTAGTGATGAGTGATACCGTGATTTTTCAATCACAGTACGAATTGATATTGCAGAATTTCTGGTACGTAATTTAGCGTGTCAAAATTGCTTTCAAGTTGCCGTGGTGGATTATCCATGTTAGTAACATGGAGAAAATGGACAGAAAATGTATTTTGGTAGAAGAAAAGATGGCAATTCTGCGACGTTTAGATTAGCATGCCGGAACACTTGTGCATTTAGCAAAAGATCTTGGACTCTCCGTGTCCACTTTGAACACGATAGTAAAAAAAAAAAAAAGTCAAGCATCGAACTCAATGCAAAGAAATCTGGCGCTATGTCAAAAAAAAAAAAAAAAAAAACGAAAAGCCAAAACATTAAAGATTTTTTTCAATAGATAAGTGTAAGTAATTGTAAATTCATTTATTTCAGTTATTAAATTTTGTAATCTAGTATGTAGACTCACATACTATCTGCAAGTCATCTTTTAGCTTTTTTTAAATGTTTTTTTACATTTCCTGCTATTTACGCTTTTTTCCATCAGTCCCCTAAATAGTGTAAAAAAGGAATTTTACTGTATATGCAGTAAATATATATATATATGCATATATATTTTTTTTTACTGCATTACGTATATATATATATATATATATATATATATATATATATATATATATATATATATATATATATATATATATATATATATATATATATATATATATATATATATATATATATTATGCAACATTACAGAGTACAGACACCAAATGATATACGGTTGTGTATGGTTTTAATTTTCAACTTTTCCTGCTAGCAAAGAGTCAATAGCGACTCCTATTGTCTTACATAAAAGCGCTGTATGTATTTCATCATCATCATCAGTGGCGTTGTTTTAAAAAGTTATTATAAGATAATTTTTTCCGTAGAATATAACACAAATTTCCATACACGTACTCGTACATCTTCTGATTACAATTGAAAATTCCTGCAATAGTAGATATTAAAATAATGAAGGCAAAAAACAGGTGATTTTCTTTATCAGACTGCTGTTCACACCACAATATTTTTTTCATAAAAATGCATGATTTTCTGATACTTGAAGTTTACAGTGGGCAGTTGATATCGGGTGGTGGTGGTCAATCAACCGTGAGATGCGGTGATTGATTCATTCAATCCAATACCCTTGGAGGGTAATGGATGGCAATGCTGTAACCAATGAAGTTTAACTGAGGTTCGGCTGTTGCTGTTACCCTCCTGCCATGATCAGAGCTTTAATTTAATTTAATAGCTCAATAACACCTTATCCCTACACTGTCCGCTACAGATAACGGGGAAGATGAAAAGCATTCTTGCTTCGCCGCTTTAAGCCAGTCCTTATATATATATATATAAGGACTGCAGTGGGCAGATATGAAAAAAAGATGGCGGCTCGTGTGTTAGTGTTTAATTTAATGTCATGTATTATTGATGATGAATTGTGAATTGGATTGATATGTTTTTAGCGATTTATATTTATGCTTATTCATTAGTAATAGTAGTTAAATGCTTGCTACCATAATCAGTCACTTTATTTTCCAGAGTGCTTTATCCAGGTAAGTCATTTGTAATTACAAGGGCGATACGCTAGGCCTACAGCCGCTAGTATCGCCTTTGTTTGTTTCTTATATTTTCCATAGTGCTTTATCCAGATAAGTCATTTGTAATTACAAGGGCGATACACTAGGCCTACAGCCGCTAGTATCGCCTTTGTTTGTTTCTTATAGTGACATTTTATTGCTGGTAGACACCTAAGAGTATCTACGGGATTTGCTAGTGGACTCTCAAAAGTCCACAGGATTATCTTTACCTGCTCGGAACACCTCAGAAATCTCTACTCTTTCTCCATCTGTCTTGAAATGGCTAAACTTGTGAATGAAACCAAATTCGAGGAAGTATATAAGGAAATCCTCAGACTGGGAAAGCTGCTGAGTGATAATTGGCCGGGAAAAGTTACATTGCATGACACGTTTCCCCCCGAATGTGTCTCAGACGTTGCCGCTGAAGAGCATTTAGAATCGGTGCCCTCTACTCCTTCAGACTTTGTAGAAGTGCGCGCACGCAAAAAAGCGAAGAACAACAGATGAACCGCACAATGACAATATTGAAATGGAACAGGATTCTCAGGGTTCGGACGCCGCTATTTCTCCCAAAGAAAAGGTGCCTCCGGTCATCCTTAGAGAAAAGCATAAATGGGCAGCTTTAAGATCCACAATGTCCAATCTGCATACTGGCTTCATTAAGGCCAAAACGTGGATGAAGGCATAAAGATCCAGACAGCAACAGTGACACACTATAGAAGGTTGTCCAAAGAACTGGACGACAGAGACATCCAGTATCATACCTTTGCGCTCAGCTCCGAAAAAAACTTAAAAGTAGTCCTTCGTGGTGTCTGTGAAGACATTGACACAGCTGAAATAGCTGCTGACCTAAATTCTCAGGATCTGCCCCCAGTCAAAGTGAGCAGAATGTACAAAGCTGACAAGACTCCCATGCCATTAGTTCTAGTTGAGATTCATAAAATATACAAGGATATTTACAACTTAAAAACAGTCTGTGGTCTCATCGTCACACCGGAACCACTCCGTAAAAGATCATCTTCTGGGCAGTGCCACAGGTGCCAGAAGTTTGGCCATGCCCAGAATCTATGCAGAGCGGAATATGGATGTTTGAAATGTGGGGACAGCCACCCAACCAATACCTGCACAAAGCCGAGGACCACCTCGGCCAAATGTGCCAGCTGCAGTGGCCCTCATCCCGCGAACTAAAAAGGATGTACTCAGCACCCAAAGAACAGACGGATGGAGGCAATCAATCAGCCCTCCTCCTTGAGCACAAGAACACCAGAGGTCCAGACATCAAAACTGGAGACTCAGTGGCCACAGTTGGAGACCTCCAATAATAGAGACACCCGAAAGCAAACAAGAAGCTATGCTGATGTGACCCGCAACTAGACCAAATCCAGAACAAAATCAACCAACAGCACCTAAAAACCTAACAGCTGTTATTACGGCCTCACTAGCAAACATGCTACAAACTTTCAGCCTATCAAACCCTACTGAAACCTCCACTAAAAGATTTCTTCGTGAAACACAGGTCATCCTCACAGCTTTCATAAATGAACAGTAACAAACTCATTCCAGCATCTCTTCAGATAGTTGCGTGGAACGCAAATGGCCTTAAAAACAAAATTCTGGAACTCCGACACTTCACATCTAGGTATCAACCAGATGTTATTTTAATCAGTGAAACTCATTTAAAACCCTCAGACAATCCTACAATAAGGGGCTATCGCCTATACAGAAATGACAGACTACTCTACAGAGGCGGCAGCACTGCCATCTTTATAAAAAACTACATTAAGCACTACTCTGTGAGTATTCCTTCAACCACTAACCTTGAGATCACAGGAGTGGAAGTAGTCACCAGCTCCGCTGGCAAACTGAAAATCTACTCAGCTTACAACCCTCCCCAAAAATCTCTACTTCACTCTGATCTAAATGCCATCTTATGCATTAGAGAGCCCACAATTATTGCCGGGGATCTGAATTCCAAGCATCCTGCGTGGAATTGTACAACCACAAACAAGAATGGTTGCATCGTTTACAATTACTTAGGATCAAGCAACGTTGTTGTGGCAGGCCCCACCGAACCAACTCATCTCAGTACGTTCGGCACTGCTGACATCCTGGATATAGCTATCCTTCAGGATATTAAACTTCAATTCAGCATTATATCTATGAATGAACTATCATCCGATCACAATTCAATTCTACTACAGCTGGGAAATCAAGAATACCTATGTCCTTCTTCTGACTGCATGGGAAAGACTGTCAGCAGCACTGAAGGATTATATTGGACCTGTTCCTCACATACGCACAAAAGAAGAAGTAGAAACTGCAGTTACAAATCTCACATAACAAATTAATTCTACTATAAAAGGTCGCTTCCTCCTACAAATCTGCCCGCAAACCAGATCGTTTGCCTGAAGACATCATGAACTTGATCAGAGACAAAAACAGAGCTAGGAAAAGATACCGTAACACGTGTGCACCACAAGATAAAATACATTCAAACAGATTAAATGGGGCAGTAAGATATGCACTCAAAGCCCATAGAGACCAAGTATGGGTTGAAAAGTTATCCTCCATTTCACCTACTGATCACTCCATCTGGGGACTACTAAAAAATATCAAAAACAAAGACACATCCCTTCCCCCAATATTCTCTGACCAGCGCCTTGCTCATACAGATGTAGACAAAGCAGGTTATAGCACACAACTTAGAGGAGCAATGCAGGCCTTCGTATGGAAACCTTGACTTTGACCACATATATAAAATTCACAGCAAGGTCAGACACTCACTCAAACTTCCTATCACCAGCACTGACCATATTGCACCACATCACCTGCTGAGTTATATGACATTATTAAAAAATTAAAGAACAAAAAAGCTCCTGGGTCAGACGGCATTACTAATCGGGTAATTAAACTTCTGCTACGAAAAGCAGTAGTGCACCTGACCAGTATAATAAATGCAATTTTAAGATTTCACTATTTTCCTTCCACCTGGGAACTGGCTGACGTAATTCCTATACATAAGCCAGGCAAAGACCCACACCTACCGCAAAATTATCGTCCAATCAGTCTTATCTCAAATATGGGTAAGGTTGCAGAAAAGGTCATCCTCTCGCGACTCCAAATCTCAGTAAATGACCTAAACATCCTCCCTAAAGAACAGCTTGGTTTCAGGCAACACCATAGTACTACCCAACAAATCCACAGAATTGTCGAATACATCACCACCAGCTACAACTGGCACCAGTGCACAGGCGCTGTTTTCCTAGACTTATCCAAAGCATTTGACAAATTCTGGCATTTTGGACTCCTGCACAAACTTATCTCAGCCGGTACCTCACTAAAAATGGTTCACTTAATCCATTCATATCTTCACAATAGATCAATGCAAGTAAAAATCAATGGTTCTACACCCTCCCAGCGCCACATCTTTGCTGGAGTGCCGCAGGGATCTCTACTGGCTCCATTGCCGTTCTCTATATACATGTCAGACATCCCACACAATCCGATAACTTCCATATTGGCCCTGTATGCAGACGATACAGCAATACTAACCAGATCTCTCAAACCTAATTTCATTACCAGAAAGCTTCAAGAAAACATTCTAAAGCTGGAGGGTTGGTTCTCTAAGTGGAGATTGGAAGTCAACCCCCAGAAAAGCTCAGCCGTTCTTTTCTAAAAAAAGGCCAATATCTCCTGTAGGAGATGTGTTACTATTCAATACTAAAATTCCCTGGCAGACAGAAGCAAATTACCTGGGTGTGATTCTCGACAAAAAGCTATCTTTCAATCAGCACACTAAGTCTGCGTGCACAAAGGCATCTAAAGCCATAGCTCAGATCTATCCGCTAATTAATAGAAACGGCAAGCTAAGTAACAGAATCAAATTGCAACTATACCAGATGACGATTCGTCCTATAATCACCTACGCTTCTCCAGCCTGGAGCCACATCTCTAATGTTAACATTATCAAGATACAGCGAGTACAGAACAAGTGCTTGAGAATGATTCTGAACGCCCCCTGGTATGTTAGAAACAATCAACTCCAGAAAGACACAAATATTCCCTATATTTTCTCTTTTCTACAATCCTTAGCAACCAAGTTTTTCCTAAAGACGTCCACACATCCCAACGATTTGGTTCAGCAAGCTGCAGCATACGAGCCAACGGACATATTCAAATATAGAAGACCAAAAGCTATATTAGCCTCCTTTAGTGATGCATAATCTCCATGCCCATTCAGGGCGAGCAATCTGCTCATAAATTTTACCTTCACTGTAACCACAACAGATAGCGGGGAATATGAAAAGCATCTTGCTTCACCCCTAAAAACATAAATGTCAATTGTCAATTGTCAATTACAGTGGTCATAGTTAAAGACTAAGTTAATAAGAGTTTGTTCGCTTGTTTGGAAATTATTTCCATTTAGCTCAAAGATGTGAAATAAAACTGAAACGAATAAAATAAATATTATTTCCATTTAGCTCAAAGATATGAAATATAAATATAAATATTATTTACAATGATATGAAATAAAACTGAAACGAAGAAAAGGCCAAAGCACTGCGGGTAAGGAGCTGCTTCGTTTACATACATACACAGAGTAGTAGTAGTAATCTTCTGTATTCTGGATTATTTTATTAGTTTGAATTCAGAAGATCAGATTGATAACTGAAAAAACCTTAATTCAAGTATTTTATTTTCATTAAATAATATATTTAATACTATTTAATGAAAATAATAACATTTGTTTGCAACCCAGAAGAAATCAGTGTGCTTATAAAAATTAATGCAAAAATGCACGTTAATAGCACTTTTTCATTGGTTACACGAAACAGTTTGGTCTACATAATTGTTGTTGTTTTTGATATAAGGCCGAATCAAGTAAGTGAAGAACTCAATTTATTGCGTCTGTAAATGTCTTCTATTTCTGGCTGGTTTGCCCGTTCTCAGATGAAAAACCAAGAATCTCTCTCTCCAAGCGTATTGTGGTGTTGTCTTGAGATGAGCATTTTCAAAGATAAGGAAGAAAGAAGTAATGTTTTTCTGGGTTTAGGAAGCCTTAAAGGTGTTGTTATCACTTCTTCGTAGGATGGTATGAAAATAACGCTTTATGAATTGAAGAGTAAGATGTTTGAGCGTCTTAAGATGTATCTTATGAATAGGAGGAATGAAGAGTGTTATTATTAGTAAAACTGTCAATAAAGTTTGAGGTTAATAAGGAATTTGAGGTTAATTCCTGCATTACCAGAAATATCTAAATAGTAAACGCTATCCACTGCTCAATTATAAGGAATAGAAATCACACCATAAGATTGTAATTTGTCGAGAGGCTCTTGATGGCAAACCTTTTCAGGTTCCTTAGAAAAGTGGAACGTCACATGTTTATCAAGAGAGGAGATCTACTGAGGGTCTTGACTAACGAAATCATTTGGTTCTCATTGACTGATTGATAATTTCCATCCAGGTGAAGTTGGCTGTTGATGACCTTCTCCATTGCTTTATACAGCATTCGATTATCATCTCTCTCCTTTTTTGAATCCGTTAAATATAGGCTTGCTTTTATGCTGTTGGAAATCTTTTATCATTCCTACACTATATTGTATATCATAATTTGCTAAACCCAGCAGATTATAAAATAGTATAGTGTAGAGAGTGTTAAAGCCAGGTGTTAATTCAAGATCAAATCGCTTGAATCATCCGCGAATAATACACCAAAGATGGTTAAAAACACCAGTCTGCTCTAGCGTTAAATGCTCATACAATAAATGAAGATTATCAAATACTTTGGGATCAAAGAGAAATGTCCTATATCGAATATTTTCTTGCATCACGTCTTAGGAATATAATTTTCTTTTTCTATGCTATGTCACACTTCAATAAATTTGATTAAGTGGCGCAGTACCCACTAAGGAAAATCATATTTCCAACCAGGATGCATCACGCACAAACATAATAGATTAGCATCGGAAATTCAAAAGTTCGTTAGAATATTATTGATGCGTTACACATTTTTGTGTATTAGAGATGAAGAAATATTTTTTTAAAATTTTATGTATACAATGGTGTGCGCCCTTTGTCCAAAAAGAAACCGAACTTTTGGAAAATAGAAGAAACTAGTGGCGCCACCTGTTGTATCTTTTTGTTGTCTAAAGCGACAACCTTCATTAGTGTTGTGTAAACTGTTTATGATATTTGTTTCATTAGAAGCCGAGTTATAGTGCCAAGAGTGAGTGTGTTTTGACCAACGGTCGGAAAATGAGTTTCAAACAAAGAGCTGCGATTGACTTTTGTGTTAAACTTGGTAAACGTTTTACGGAAACGCATGAAATGCTTCAAAAAGCATACGGTGATGAATGCTTATCCCGTACTCAAGATTACGAGTGATTTAAGCGATTACAAAGTGGTCGTGAAACGCTTGAGGATGACGAAAAGCTGGACCGTTCAAGGCCCGGCTTTTCGCCTGAGCGAAAAGCTTCCTTCAGACTGGACTGAGCGAAGTTAAGATTCGAAAGGTGCGTGATTTCATGAAAGAAAATCCGAAGTCGTCCGTGAGATTGATTGAAGATGAATTGGGGATTCCAAAATCAACTGTGCACAACATTTTGACCGAGAGTTTAGGCCTTCGTAAATTGAATTCGAGATTTCTCCCCCACAAGTTGACCGACCACCAAACAATGTATCGAATTGAACATTGCAAGGACCTCATTAAATCCGCTCGTAAGGACTCAAACTTCCTTGAGTCCTTCCTCGATCGCTAATGGTGACGAAACATGGTGTTTTGAGTGTGAGCCGGAAACAAAGCGCCAGAGTGCTGTGCGGAAACCACCAGAAGAGGGGCATCTGAAAAAAAGTCGCTTGGAGAAGTCAAAAGTAAAGACAATGCTGATTTGTTTCTACGATTCCAAGGGCATTATCCACGAAGAATTCGTTCCGCCTGGCCAAACGGTCAATGGTGAGTTTTATCTCGAAGTTTTGAAGCGATTGATAGCGAGAATTCGTCGCTTACGGCATGAATATCCTGACGACCGACCTTTCGTCAAAATACACTGTCACTCTTGGCACTAAAACTCGGCTTCTAATGAAACAAATATCATAAACAGTTGATACAACACTAATGAAGGTCGTCGCTTTCGACAACAAACAGGTATAACAGGTGGCGCTACTAGTTTCTTCTATTTTCGAAACGTTCGGTTTCTTTTTTGGACAGAGGATGTATAACACACGAATACAAACTATATAAGACGTTCTTCAGTATATATCAGAGTATCAAAAATGTATGAATCATTTCGTCCATGTTATATGAGATTTACTTCACGATTGAAACGTTTCGTAGGGGATAAATTATTAAAATTGCATTTTCGTCTTTTTTATTTATTTTTCTTAATAAATAATTGGTTTTAGAATAATTATGTATTTTAGAACACTATAATGAATTTTTCTGCAAAATACCAATAACTGCTCATACATTTTCCGCTCTATTTTTTGAAATGTTTCGAAAACTAATTGCCTCTCATTTTATAAGTAATTTAGCGTTAAATTCCCAACTGGTTAAAATCCAACTTTAAATGTCATGAAACACCGTAGATCACAAAAGTGATAACTGTAGTCTCATCACTGGCTTATAGATACAGTAAAAAACTGGAAAACATTCATTACAAATCATTCTATGTTCTCTTCCATAGATAAAAGGGCAAGTGGGGATAATAACCCGAATAGGCGCGTATATGGTATTCAGTGAATCGTTTTGCCTAATCTCTGTGTTCCAGGATGATCCAGTGAACTGAAAATGCACTCAACACACCTCCAGATAAGACTTCATTTTAGGCTTACTTTCTGCTGGGGTTATTTTCATTCGCATAGGATTAGGATGTGCACCCAGCCCGCTACGAGAGCTGTGAGTAGGTTACAAGAAAGCTATTATTACGCTGATAACTATTAAAAAATTAGGCCATCTCGATCTGATACGATCACATGAATGTGTCATGAGGAACGCAAGTTGTTCTTGCTCCAGAAAAGGAAGAAGCGCCAGCACTCACGGAGCCATCTGTCGTTGTGAGTCACGTGCTCGAAGACCCCCAGAGAAATTACGGGGTGGCATACCGAATCCCCTGTCGTCTCCTAGTCTATATTTAGTAGGTTTTTAAAACATATTATACCCGCCACTTTCCGCTGCGTGCTTCTGAGAACTACAACCTGTTCGTCCCCCTCCCTCCCTCCTCCGCCGCCTCTTCCTACAGAGCGGAACTTCTTCGACGCGTAAAATCAAGTGCAAGTATCGAGGAAAGAAGGCAATGAAATTACCTCAGTGGCTCATTGTGGAAAGGGGAGAGGCTTTTTTTTTTATTATTAATATCGCTTGACCCCTATGCTTGCTCAACTCTTTAGTTCTGCTATATAAGTATTTGGGAAGAAAAATTACAGTCATCTGCACACTTCGAAAGCTTTACTTGTGTCTCAACATTTTCAAGGTAAGAATTTTAATACCATGTTTTTATTTCGATTCGAAGTTTCCACTTGCATAGTTGCAGTAATCTTGTATATACACACACACACACACACACACACTTGTGGGTCGCATCCAATAGATAATTTTCTTTCTTTTAGCACCGGTTTACAATTAAGCTCAATAGAAAGAAAATTATCTATTGGATGCGACCCACACGTGTATGTGTGTGTGTGTTTGTAAATAAGATTACTTGTATACAAATACAAAAAATGCTATAAATTTGCGTTAGAAACTTTTCAATAGCAGTTTTCAAACATGATGAAATAACAGAACCTTCACAACAGATGCTAAAAGTTTTTGATTTTTAACTTTGTAAAGAAATTTGAATATTCCATTTGCTATCTTGGGCTTGTCAAGGAAAATTCGACGAATAGTGATAATATTCTTGTTTTTCTATGAGCGATTCTCATAATGAGTAATGTGGAAAGAAGAGCTTGGAGTAGCTTAATTTTTATTAAAAATGTGATTATCTTTCCATCCGAAGTTTAATGAGTGTGGATTAAGAAAGGTCTGGAAAATATTCTCTGTATATTTTTGGTTGAATTAGAAGCCGCATCTTAATCACCGAATGTGTGCTGTACTAATCAATGCACTTAACAGATGTAATATATATCGCATCAATCTGTTTTTCTTGTTTGTCAGGATTAAAGTGAATATGTACGAAATTCCAGCAACCACAAACATGACTTTTAAATAATGCTGTACAAAATGCAGTCAAAATGCTCGATGAGAGAGGTCATTGTTTTAATGGCACAATGACACCAAAGGTCATGTTGTACCATGGAAGACAGTCACAAACATCCATGCTATGGGTGGGATTCGAACCTGACCTGTTGGTTGGATAGCGGGTAGGCTAAACACTCGCCCAACCAATCGGAGAGAGACTGATAAAGGGGAGATCTTTAATTGAATTAAGATGTTTTTATTATTCAGGGGATCAAGTATTTTTCGACATTTTCATATAGAATGTACATTATGGTTAAGTTAATCATAATTATTATTATTATTTGACACCTCCAGGGAGTCAAGGACTCATCGAGGGAGGGCACCTGCTATACAACTCTGTCTCCACTGCTCAATCCACCAACTGACTGCAACTACCCCAACGCCATCTATCGCTGACCACCACCACTAGTATTTCCACAGGCACTCACAAACATCCATGCCCACGGCGGGATTCGAGCCCGCAGCCTTTTGGCGGGAGAGCGAATGCGCTAACCACTCGGCCAGCCAGGCCAGCAGAGAATTTATAATAAAATAATAAATTTCGATTAACCGTTCCAAACACTGTTTGGAACGGTTAATTGAAATTCTATGCATGCTAAGGAAAGGATATATCGCTGATTTAAAAAAAGGTCGTGTATAGCTAGATGACCATTATTCTTATTTTTGTACTATAAAAAAACGTGAAATATAAAATTAGTTAAATAATAATTTAAATATTCTTTGTATTTTCTGTATATTTTCAAAATATACTTAAATATAATAATACACCATTTTATTTTAATAAACAAAGTTTTATTTCTGAACCAAACCAGAAGTGCCGTTTTGTTTATGCTACTCTTAAATTAACGAAGATTAGCTTGTTATTAGTGAAAAATGAGTGAACGAAGGTTTATAATATAATAGGAGGAAAATTTCCTTATGTAGTGAAAAAGTAAAGCAAACTTCCTGATGTTTCGAATTTATTGTATCAAAGATGAACCAGCACTTGATGTAGAGAAATTCTCTTGTTAATTAATATCAATTACAAAGGTGAGCAACCATGCGTGGAGAATTATGTATTTTGGGGTCATTATTACGTAACCTACATTTTATTACAACATTTAGTGGGCTCATTGATTGCTACCTTGTTCCCAACGCGTGTGCACAGTTGGTGAAGCAATCGGTATTAAAAGAGAGAAACCAGTTATTAGAGCGAAACCTTTCATCTTCCGATAAGCGAAGTGATAATAACACATCAGTATTTATAAGATCAAAGCTTATCATTGTAGTAACAAGGATCTAAATTTTTGATATATCGTTATTATTGCTCTACTATAAGCAGAGAAAATAATATTCAATAAACCATAAATCTGAGCAAAATCCATTACAATAAATACATAAATTGAATATTTCTCTTATTCATGTTATTTTATTTGTTGGTATACTTCTTAGCATTTTTGTTTAATCAATACCAAAAAATATATTTTGTAACATTTATGGTCACTGCACACTTACGATCTTCATAGTATCATGAGATTGAATTTCAATAATATTATTTTTTGGAAACAAACATTTTTCAATTTGCAACGTTTTTTTTCATTTATTTTCGATAGTGTGTTCACATGTTTGTATTTACAATGGAATTATCATTTTCATTGCCTATGGTCCAAAGTTCGTTGGTGAGGGATTCAGTTTTAACCACTCTTTACCATTTCTCAATGTCCATTGCCAGATGGTGATGAAATCGTGCCAACTCTTTTCACACATTAATTCACACCATCTACTCACTCCAGTCTTAGACGTTCTCATCTATTTATACCGTTATAACTTTTGATATTTCTATTGTTATTATTCCTGCACATATATCATGTCTAAAAATGCTTGTTTATAAGCTTGTATATTGAACTTCAATCTTTGAAACAATTTCAAACATCGTAAAATATAACTTGCTGGCTACTTTCCTGTCAGATAAAGAAAAATAGGTAAAACAGATAAATATTCTCTATAAAATAAGTAAACAAAGTTTGGTCCGAAAGAATGGCTGCGTTTCCTTATCAAAATTTTGAGAAAGTCATCCTTATTAATTATAAACCACAAGTATTGTTTAAAACTATCACGAAAATGATCTTGAGATAAATCCAGAGAGTAAGAGATGGCAATGGTGTAGCCAGTGAAGTTTTAACTGAGGCTAAGCTATTGCTGTTATCCCGCCAAGACCAGAGCTTATATCTCAATAACACCCTATACGTACATTTTTCCTACAGATAAGGGGAATTGAAAAGCATTCTTGCTTCACCCATCTAGCCCAAAAAAAAAAAAAATTCGCTCTATCACGTGGCTCGGATTCTTATCTCTTGAAATCGATTATTATTTCCTTTTTTTTTTTTTTGAAATGTCAGTTACATTGAAAATTGTTTGTAAGATTCGGATAGAAATATGTTTATGTACCTTATTAATAAATATTCTTGTGTGTACATGTTCATATATTGCTTTTTGTACATTACAGGTGCTTCTAAATTTTCCTTTTGACTCTGTTCATCTACGCGTAAAAATGCATCGAGGAACAGAGCCCAAGCGAAAATGAAGCTAACAAGTGAAGGCACCACCGTTTGTTCTTAGCGTAATTTGTATGTTACATTCCTTTTTGTATATCTTAAAAAACTATGGAAGGTTTGAAGACGTGTGTAGTTGTTTTCTGAATGAAAACTTAGAAAGAAAACTGATGAGAATGGCATTGAGCTTTTTGGCAGAGTTGGATGGATGCCAAATCAATATCGACAAGTACAAAAATTTTGTATTTTTTACTTAAACAGATTACAGTCAGTATATTGCTGTGGTAATATTCAGGAGATTCAAGAGGTTAGGGACACAGAAATGCAAGTGTTATAATGAAGAAAGAACTGAAATTCACAGGAAATATGTCAAATGTGATAAAAACAATCAACAGCAAAGGTATCTGTGTTGAGAAAGACAAACTCGCGAGCAGTAAAAACTAAGTGCTTTTGTAAGGCCTTATGGAAGTAACTTATTCTAACTTAGTAAGTAACTTAGAATAAATTTTAGAATAAGTTTAATTATTCTAAATATCTAATGACATTTGGATTCTATGAGCAAGTCTGGTTTCTGAGATTCAGAGTGGTTATAGACGAGAGATTTTGAAGAGCATAGGTAGGTAGTTATCAGGGCTATGGAATGTTGAACCTATTAACAGAGCGTAGAGTAGACGGTGCAGAATTTGGCGAACTGGCTTGGATTGTTTTGGAGTTACGACCGAAACAATATGGCTATCAGGTCGATGTATTATTCAACAAGCATTCTGCTTGTTGGAGGCCTAACATGAGACTTTATTTTAATCTGTTTCAGGCCTCCAACAAGCAGAATGGTAGTTTCACACTGGAAGGTGTGAAATTACCGTCCTAATAAACACTTTTTATTACAAATCTCTACGGCGAGGAATATTAAAAATCTATAAGAAGATACGGTAAGCTACGTTTGAAGAAAGTGAATCTGCATAACAGAGTGTGTTCGTGTAACGGTGTCGCACTGCTTAAGTTTATTCAAATTAAGGAAACCATTTTGTCGCATTCTGTGTGGAAGATTTATCAAAAAAGCAAGCAAGGCGTTATTAATAAAGTAAATGTTTTGCCAATGTTCCTGATTTTGCTTTGTCTCCTTGACGTATACCCCACTTGTAAATCGTGGTGAATGTAGAAAACGTATCAGAGAAATATATACAAATGAAGCACTTAAATTACATTTTGAGATTGTTTACATTTTATTCAAAGCAATATCACCTCCTTTAAATATATCCTTGTCAAAAGTACGAGCTCTACGCCAGATCATCACGAAGGCTGACAAAGACAATTCCACTGTTGTCAATGAAACCACCGAGTATAATCGTAAAATTAATATCCTGTTAAGCGATAGATCAATCTACAGTGTTATCGGGAAGGATGCAAAAAAAAGTTAAATCAATGAATTAAATAAATTATTAGCGTGTACATTCGTGGGGTGCCACTACTGTTTAGAAATTACGAATTCAACGTGCACGTCCGCCTCGTCTCTGTGGTCTCCCTAAAATACACGAGGATGGCAACCCACTACACCCAATAGTGGAGTGTATTGGCTCTCCCACTTACTAGCTTGTAAAACATCTCTCTCTCTCTCTCTCGTTATCTTGGAAATCTCACTGGCCATAACAGCTCTTATATTAATACCAGTCTTGACTTTAATCAGAAAATAAAGTGTCCACATCTGTCTAATAACGAGATTGTGGTTTCTTTTGATGGTGGTGAATAGGAACCAAAAAAGAAGAGAAATGGGCAGTCCTTTCACGCAAGCCTTGACTGATTATTTTATGGAGCATCTAGAAAAAATTAGTTCTTTGACACAATTTTCTGTTAGCCTCATAATTTATTTTAGTGATGATATCTTTGCAGTCTGGTCCCATATTGAGTCAGAAGTACTTAACTTCCTGGAGAAAAAAACTTTATTCTCCTGTATCCTATCAAGTTCACTATTGAACGTGTATCCAATAACCAACTACCCTTTTTAGATACCTTAATAATTCGTAATTCCACAGGTCATGTTTATCGGAAGCCAACCTTCACTGTAAGATACATACACTCATCCCCTCATCAGTATTCAAAAAAAAGGGGGTATTTTATGTGATTCCCGCACACGAAAGGTTATTAGTAAACTTATACACCCTCTGTCCAAAAAGAAACCGAACCTTTCGAAAATGGAAGAAACTAGTAGCGCCACCTGTTGTATCTTTTTGTTGTCGAAAACGGCAACCTTCATTAGTGTTGTATGAACTGTTTATTACATTTGTTCATTAGAAGCCGAGTTATAGTGCCAAGTTATAATGACAGTGTGTTTTGAGGTCGGAAAATGAGTTTCAAACAGCGAGCTGAGATCGACTTTTGTGTTAAACTTTCGGTAAAAAGTTTTACCGAAACGCATCAAATGCTTCCAAAAGCATGTGATGAATGCTTATCCCGTACTCAAGTGTATGAGTGGTTTAAGTGATTTCAAAGTGGTTGTGAGATGCTTGAGGACGACGAAAAGCCTGGCCGTCCAAAAACTGGACTAAGCGAAGTTAACATCCAATTCTTTGATTTCATCAAAGAAAACCCGAAATCGTCCTTGAGATTTATTGAAGATGAATTGGGGATTTCAAAATCAACTGTGCACAACATTTTGACCGAGAGTTTGGGCCTTCGTAAACTGAATTCGCGATTTGTTCCCTACAAGTTGACCGACGACAAAAAAATGTATCGAATTGAGCACTGCAAGGACCTCATTAAAACGGTTCGTAAGGACTTCTTTGAAACGATCGTTACTGGTGACGAAACGTGATGTTTTGAGTATGAGCCCGAAACAAAGCGCCAGAGTGCTGAGTGGAGACCACGAGGAGAGGGGCATCCGAAAAAAAGTCGCTTGGAGAAGTCAAAAGTAAAGACAATGCTGATTTGTTTCTACGATTCCAAGGGCATTATCCACAAAGAATTCGTTCTGCCTGGCCAAACGGTCAATGGTGAGTTTTATCTCGAAGTTTTGAAGCGATTGATAGTGAGAATTCGTCGCGTACGGCATGAATATCGTGACGACGACCGTTCGTCAAAACACACGGTCACTCTTGGCACTATAACTACATGAAACAAATGTCATAATCAATTGACACAACACTAATGAAGGTTATCGCTTTCGACAAGAAAAGGATGCAACAGGTGGCACCACTAGTTTCTTATATTTTTGAAAAGTTCGGTTTCTTTTTAGACAGAGGGTGTACAACCAGTATGACTATAACGATCAGTTACATACATTGTACAATTCTGTCACTTCTCTAATTTTATTGTTCTTGATCGTATGTTCTTTTTTTTAGGAAATTAGTATTTTACATTATCACTCGTATATTACATGAATTGTAATATACTTGTAGTATTACTATTAATGTTTTCTATTATTACTTGAATTACCGTAATATTTGCATTGTACAGTATTGTATTATAAATATAATTAAATAATGGACAAAATTGTATTATACTTGTGTTATCACTTGCACTACTTCTTCATTTCTTAACTTCAGCTTCAGTTTAAGAAATAACCATTACACTTTTTGAATCCCTAAAGAAGCTCTTGTAGTTATTGAGATAAGTCAGCATGATTGACCAGGTTGAGTTTACCTTAGTAAACCCAAACCGTTGTTTCAGATGTACAATTGCGAGAATTGTTTATCGTTACCCCGAGCTTCGATCTGTGAGTATGGCGATGAATTTCGCATCCACCAGTGGCTATTCTTCCATATATCAGTTGTGATCAGCAAAATGGAGTTACTAAAGCATAGCGTAGTAAGTTACGTTATTGATATCCTGTCACAAGCACAGCAGGGACATACAACATGTGCATTGTACGAAGAAATTTGTAAACTTCACCAGAATGCAAATCCTAAAAGGAAAGTCTGTCCAGAGAAGTTCTATATCCTGGAAAATCCTGAACCATCACGAAATTAGATCAGTTTCAAGTAAAGCAGGATCTCAAAGTCTTCCTCTGTTTCTTAATTCAATACTATCAGAAGTATGTTCTTACACAATATGGATGCCTAGTCAAATTCATGATCCTGTTTTAGTGGTGAATGCAGGACTTACAGAAGAACAAACAGCGTGAGATGTGGAATCAAGTAAGGATGCTGCATCAAATGATAAAGGTAATGCCAAGGTATAGGAGTCACACCGAGTTAATTCATATGTTTTTACCCACTGCGCATGCGTGGGCAATGGAATAATGTAATAGTTTTCACCTTCAAGTCAATTGTAAGATAGAATATTAAGGAAAATATCTTGTACTCTTTTTTTCTGTCGTTCTTGTTCCGCAAAATAAGACTTCAAACTGAACAGGTGAAGTAGCCCTCAATAACGTATCAGAATTGAAACCATATGTGGATACAACACAAAATTATGAATGGCAAGTGCTTCCTCACCATCCCCTATAGTGACGACATGAACCATCCAAACTCCACTCTGCTCTTTAAGTTGAAAGAAACCCCTCTTCCTCCCGTAGAAAATGCTTCACGACCACCGACCAAACTTCAGTTGAAGTTACCCGACTTATCAAATGTATCAGCAAAACGTTGAGAGGAATAAAAGCATTTGGCAAACGTTGAGTAGTTGTTATAAGTACACCATGAAGAGATTTTAAAATCACAATCTCTTTATCATCATACGGTGATTTTTATAAAATCTTCTGGGAGAGTTGTCTCTGTTAGAGCGGTGAAGAATTGTATGAAAGTCTACCGTTTCCAGAGTTTGTTGATGTGCATTGGAGACTTCAGAATTATTTCCAGTCTTTATAGCATAGCAAATGTCAGAAATAGAGGAAATTCTAGTGGATTCTCCGAAGAAATATGATCACAAAAGCAAGGATTCCTCTAAACGAAAAGATTCTCCCTCAGAATCATTCACTAGTAAAGATTAGTGAGGATAGACAGGTAGATGTAAAGAAATGAATTTTCTTTATATTTGCAAGGATTCGTCTTGAATCCTCGCAAATATGACGACACTTTAAATAACTTCAAAAATACATGCAGTGTTTCCAGATTATCAGGCTTTAAACTCGATGTTGCCCAAACTCCTAGATCTTAGACACATGTTGCAGAATAAGTGTGGCGCTTCCTATCGCTCTTGGATATTTTATGTTCATTATACATGCATTATACATGCCTGATGTATAATCATCAATACTCTTTGTGGGATTAGTTTATTTTGTTTGTTGTGTTGTTTAATTACTCCTATTTTATCTGTTTCTAATTCGTTTTCTTTTATTTTATTGCGTGAATTAAGTATATGGTTCCAATGTTTCTCCAGTCCACAATCCATTTTTATTATTGTACTTCCATTACTCAAAAGGTGTTTCTTCTTCTATTTTCACTACATCCCCTAAGGGTTGTAATAAATATGCAGTTAGAGGACACATGTTGGCGAAATGTGTGTGGCTTGGTCATTTGACTTTCACTGAAAGTAGTATCTCTTAACCCATGATAGACTAACACCTAACCGAGCACACTTTCGAATTGTTCCTCATGTATCCACCCTAATCCACATGTACACCTAATATTAACAAGATGTGATCTTAACATTAATTATACTGATCAACAAAATCGTGTTACAAGATAACTATCTCACTAACGGTTGGCCTCTTGTACTAATACGTATGTTGGAATCAATTATTGTTTCGTCGATTTCACATATAACTTTGTCCAGAAAAGCTAAATTTATGAAATTATAATAATATTTAAAGCCAGATGGAGCTGCCGATGCATTTCAGTTTTTATGTTATGCAGGTTTTTTTTTGTTTATTTATTTCGTTTCTTTTTTGTTCTAAATTGCAGCTAATGAGGCTAGTAATATTATGTTAAATGCGTATGTTCTCCGGTGTGCGATTGTCTGTTTTGGGGAATGAAAAACTATAACTGGACTAAAAAAAAAAGTGCATGGCTGAAGTATGATAAACAGTTGAAAATCTGTGTAACAAAATGTGTCAGTTTATAGTGATTTTTGAAAAGCAATTCGTTTATAGAAGGGATAATGTAAATATTACTAGGTGAGCAATATTTAATGGGATACAGTTGATCTTTTTAGAGCAATTGTCATTCCATAAAAGATAACAGTGGCCTAAACTGATATGCAAGAATATCCCAAAACATCAAAATTCTGAAAACCAATGTTGAAAGTAATTTTTTATAATATATTTTTGGCCTCCATTAAGCCACTATTGGTGAATTAATATACCGTTAGTCAAAAATACTATGAGAATCATCCACTCCTGTTTGCAATATACTGCAGCTGCAGTACAAAATAAAAGCACTTTGCAGCATACCAATTATGTAACAGAAATAAATGGATCATTCCATGTAAAATTGATACGTCATTTATACAAAGCTGTGTTTATGCCACTTTTAGGAATGCTGAGAGGCTGCACTGACATTGAAACAGGACAGCGATGTCATTATTGAGAACCAGTTTGGCTTCAAAAGGTATTTCTCTCCATTAAAATTCCTGCCTCCTCATTAAGCCTCTAAGTGTTGGACCCACGAAATCACTCAAGTGAGTAATCCTCTTTGTGTGGAAAAATTAGGTGTTTACATCAGAAGTATCGACTCTTGAATCCTGCAATAATCGTTTTTCTGAAGCACTACTTGAATACAAAACTTCTAGTTCCTGTTCAGTACGACACAAATTCTATTCCTAGAAAAAAATATAAAATCACACACAAATACGCAGTTCTAACATTGTTAGTCATAACTGGGTTCACTGGATTGTTTTCTTGAAGAGAAAACTCATGTTAACACCTTAAAAGGAAGCCCTATCCCTCTGATAATTCTTAAAGTATTCGAGCAGTGATATATTCTCATCAAACATCTGCAAAAAAAAAGAAAGAAAGAAAGAAAGAAAAAATAAAATAAAATATAAAGATAAAATAAGGGATATCTGTTCACTTGTTTCCGCTAAGGAAAATTCAAACCCCCCCCCCTTTTTATCCGGGCTCGGGACCGGCATAGCTGACAATTCAGACCTATGGCTGGAAGGATTGTCTTAAGTATTCCTGACTGTATCCGTGTGTGTTCACGGAGCCGGTTAGACCCTGCTGTTCACGCCCAAGACCGACTAACTTGGCTATGGCTGAGGAAGATCCTTAAGCTCTTCACGTCGTCGACGGGAATCGAACCCAGGACACTCCTTCCCCAGGCATATGGTTGATGCGAAACGCACAGCCATCAGGCTAACCGCCCGGACAGTTTTCAAATTATACAAGCGCAAAAGCATAGCACCTTTTTTGGGAGGGAAATAAAGTAACAAAATATTTCTTTGTGAGAAAGTTTCTGAGCGATTCTTTCTGCAAATATGTTCCACATGTTTCTTATTTGGTGATTTTTGATATCATCATCACCCATGAACGGTTAAAAACCTAGTAATTGTATAATGATAACGTGTAACGAACGATGGTTAAATAAATTGGTAACTAAGTAAGCTGTCTTCACCATGAGGGCATGTGCCCAATGTCACGAGAGGGTTCCTGTAGGATAATGCATCATGTACGTTGCCATTATCATTCGAGAGTTGCCTTCTGCAGCGTTTGAAGCTCTTACACAATCCATGGCTCGAGGATAATTTTGGCAGCAACACAGAGCCTGTGAACTATAGTATTAGGACAGTAGCCGTGATACCGTAGTTGGTAAGTAATGCACGCATGCGAGATTATGTTAATATCACGAGTCCTTTCAGCTCCCTCCCCCCACAAACACAACACACAAGAAATACACTATGTTAACAAAAATATTCGAACACTTTGTATGCAACGCAAATTTCTATCCTACCACATGCAAATATTCTGGGAGTGTCTGCGTAGGTCTGGCAATAAAACGTGGGATGTGTTGCATGTTTTGCTCTGTACTCGGTGTCAAGATGTCACTTTCAGCTGAACTAACAGACTTTCAACGTCGGATAGTAGTTCGGTGTCAAAGCAGTGGTCTTTCTGTTACTACCCGTCACAATATATCAAAATCCACCGTGGCTTATGTCATTAGTATATGAAAAGGTGATGCTGCTACCACAGCAGGAAAACGCCCTGGTAGGCCATCGACACTCACTGATCGAGATCCATGAGCTCTGCCTCGGAATGTTCGAGCATCCCACACGTTATGCTGAAAGATGTGAAATACGTGGGTGGTCTGAAAAGTTCTCGGCCTAAGAATGAAAAAATGAATCTATAATTTCAAAATTATTTTTAGTTTTCAACATAATCTCCCTTAAGACTAATATATTTATTCCAGTGATGATACAGCGCCATTATCCCGTCCCTGTAGTGGTTCTCAGTAAGATCTGCAAAATACCGCTCTACAGCAGAATCACCTCTTGATTCGAAGAAAAACGCTGACCAGTGAGGAAGAGTTTTAGTTTTAGGAAGAGATAGAAGTCAGAGGGTGCCAAATATGGGGAATAGGGTGGATGTTCCGACACTTCATATCGCAGATCCCTTAATTTTCCCATTGCCAAACACCTTTCTGGGCATGAGGATTGTCCTGATGAAAAATGATTTTTTTCTTCTGCAAACCGGGTCTTTTCTCACGAAGTTTTTCGTCTAGTCTGGTTAAAAGATCGGACTAATATTCCTCGGTTATTGTTTTACCCTTTTCAAGATAATTAATAAAGAAAATGTCTTTAGTATCCCAAAACACCGATGCCATGACCTTGTCTTCTTTGGCGTTGAACAACCAGCTTCTGTCCACTGTTTTGACTTCTGTTTGGATTCTGGTGTGTACTGGTGAATTAAAGTCTTATCCATAGTAATACATCGACGCACAAAATCAGTTTCATTCTTGTTAAAATGCTCCAAGCATTCTTCAGAGATTTTCATGCGTGTGCATTTTTGATCTGCGCGGCCCCATCTTGCGCAAAGCTTTTTCATTTGCAATTCTTCATGCAAAATGTATCCTACATGTTCTTTTGAAATGCCAATTGTCTCAGCAATTTCACGCACTTTGATTCGCCGGTCATCGAATACCATACCGTGTACTGATCAATGATTTCTGGTGTTACACCTTTTGGACATCCGTCACGTGGATCATCTTAAGGCTGGTACGGCCACGTTTAAACTCGGCAGTCCATTTCTCAATTGTCGAAAACGAAGGAGAAGAGTGCCCATAAACTTTTATGAACTTCGAATGAATTTCGTTTAGCGTTAAACCTTCTTTTACAAATAATTTGTTTAACCAGACGATACTCAATTTTATCCATTTCAAGGGATACAGACAACACTTTTGCTTCAGACAGCTGTATAAAACAAACTACTTGATAGAATGACTTGCAACTTCACATGGATGCTTATGACAGATCTACCAACTTAGACAAAAACAATCTTGCCGATAGTATTGCCATTTATGGTTGAGGCCGAGAACTTTTCACACCACCCAAGAGTATATACAGTATATATATATATATATATATATATATATATATATATATATATATATATATATATATATATATATATATATATATATATATATATATAGAAAGTTTTTTACCTTGGGTATAATATATGTTAAAGATACCAAGCTATTTTAAATCTGGATTTTACTCCATTTCCCAATAAGCAAACAGACGGACAAACAAGTCAAGTTTGCGCCTGCACATAATGCAAGTCTAAGTGACTCGTCAAGTAGTACATGTCAAGGCAACTCGTTGGTAAAATTGGAATAAGCTCTGATCACTATTCTTAATATTTACCCTTAATGCAAAGCCCATCTCTTTGAGGAGATGTATGATGCTATGCATTAAAGGCAAGGGGCCACTACCCAGACCTGTTTCGACATTTATTGAGGTCTCATCAGTGGGAGCCAGGCTTAGAAATACCAAGGTTAAGTAATACAGAGCTTATAAGTATTTTACCACATAAAATCTGTAGAAAGTTTTTTACCTTGGGTATTTTTATTTAATAAGGTAAAAGCACCTTTTGGTAACTTGTTTTGGTAATGGTAAAATACTTATAAGCTCCGTATTACTTAACCTTGATATTTCAAAGCCTGGCTCCCACTGATGAGACCTCAATAAATGTCGAAACCGGTCTGGGTAGTGGCCCCGTGCATTTAATGCATAGCATCATACATCTCCTCAAAGAGATGGGCTTTGCATTAAGGGTAAATATTAAGAATAGTGATCAGAGCTTATTCCAACTTTACCAACGAGTCGCCTTGACTTCTACTACTTTAGGGGTCACTTAGACTTGCATAACGTATGGAACACAATTCCGGTAGGATGACATCATCCCAACTTTCACGTTTAGTGAAGACTTGGTAATGGTATGGGAGTGTTTCGGTTTGATGCGCTTGTTCCATTGGTGTACGTGTCCAAATTCAAAAATCATTCATGACGTGTGATGTATACCTGGACAACTTCATGCTTCCAACGCTGTGGAAGTACTTCAGCAGTGACCCTTGCAAGTTTCATTACGACAGTGCTCCATGCCATACTGCACTGTGAATCCGAGACAACTAGTTCCCGCGAAACAATATTGAAGTGTTGGATTGGCCGGCTCAGATTCCAGGTCTCGATTCCATCAAACAGCTTTGAGATGCATTAAAATACCAAAATCTCCACACCCCATCTGCTGTCATCAGCAATATGGGTAGTTTCGCGCGAGGTATGGTAGAATATTCCTGCTGCGACGTATCAAAAATTGGTTGAAAGTATGTCCCGAAGGGAAGTTGGTATCATTCAGGCCAAAGGTGGTCCCACTCGGAACTAAAAATGTAACTGTTTTCATGGTTTTTATTGTGAAAAAAAATTTAGATTAGAAAAATGAAAATGTGAAAAAAAAGATTTGACTTCCTTATAACGTAATATCATATAAGATTTAACGCATTTTTGACGACAAGTAGATGTCCAAATACTTTTGACAACATAATATGTGTATATATACCTATGGTATCAAACAGTAAAACGTACAAGTGTTGTCTTTGTAAATTCTGCCAACAGTTAAGTATTTATTCCTCCCCTTCTTCTATATCACAAATATCTCATTTCAAAGGAGAAAAATTGTTCACATAGAAGTATTACTTTAATATTTCTAGATAAATGCATCATTGTTTTGTACCTTTAATACTTAAAGATAATAATATGCATAGTACAATATTCTGACATGATAAGATTAATCCGTAATTAAATTTATTTCGTATTTATTATTGATTACTTTAAATGATTTTTATGATTTCTAAAATAGGTTTTCATGGTTTTTATTGTGAAAAAAACATTTAGATTAGAAAAATGAAAATGTGAAAAAAATGATTTGACTTCCTTATAACGTAATATCATATAAGATTTATTCCCCTGTTGTAAAAATGCTTCGTTTTCTAAATATATTTCTTAACTTTGTGATATAAGTACGACCAGATCATGTTGGTTGACTAGTTTTATTTAACATTAATAGATGTCGCTAGCTGCTAAGTGAGATTACGAAATTTGTAGTCTCTTTTTCAAACTATTTATTATCCATAATCTAAGGATTATGTTACTTAACTTATGGCTTTTTTTCTTTACTTCTTTTCAGATGAGGAAAAAATCAGCCATTCTGATCTTATGTCTGCTGCTTAATAATTCCATACAGGCTTTCGTTCTCAAGAAACTGCTTTATGCATATTTGTTGTCCGGGGTGATGCATCGCAAGCCATTTTTCCTGCCGATTCCAATTCCAATTCCTATAATTGTGAAGGACGATCAAGCAAAAGAAAAAGAAAAGGGATGCAAATATTATCAGTTAGCGTAAGTAGTAAATACTTAATGAATATTTTGGTTTTATGTATTTCGAGAATTTTGTATTTTTCTTCCCTTCATTTATTTTTCCAAGCTAATCCATCTACCTATTGAAAACTAAGTCTGATTTTTATATTTCAGGGCCAAGCAAACTGCCAAGGTGTGCTTCAATGCCTACGACTTTCATTATCCAGAATGGGGCAACGAACAGATTTTCTCAAGGTTCAGCAAATTTCCACAGTACAAGATTGGACACAACTACATCAAGACCGAATCAGCCAAATTTGAAAGCAGTGATAGTCATCAATCGAATTATGAAGTGAAGCCTGATTACGACTTCTTTAAACCCGACACGTCAGCCATATCGCCAAATGATGAAGAAAAAGATGACTTCAATTATCCAAAATTCGACACGACAATCACATCATCAAATGACGAAGTTAAACCAGAAATGAGTATTACAAAATACGTATCAAACCCTCCATCCACTTATGAAATCAAACCTGACTTTGGATTCCCAAAATATGATATTTCATCTACAGCATCCATGTCGTATTACAAGACAGTTTCTAACCATCCTGCGTATGTTACCAGCAACGCAGAAGATAACCATGAACAGCCACACTACATCTCATATAGCCATCCTACATATAGAACAACTGCAACCACGGAGGAGAATCAAGAACAGCCAAAATATGGATCATATGGCCACCCATCATATAGCCATCCTACATATAGAACAACTGCAACCACGGAGGAGAATCAAGAACAGCCAAAATATGGATCATATGGCCACCCATCATATAGCCATCCTACATATAGAACAACTGCAACCACGGAGGAGAATCAAGAACAGCCAAAAGATGGATCATATGGCTACCCATCATATAGCCATCCTACATATAGAACAACTGCAACCACGGGGGAGAACCAAGAACAGTCAAAGTATGCAACCTATGGCCACCCATCATATACTACTACCACCACCACAGACGACAGTAATGAACAGCAAACGTACCAGTCATATGGGCACCCGGCATACACCACTACAACCACAGAAGAAAATAACGGACAGCCAAAATATATATCATATAACCACCCTATTTACATCACAGCACAAAATAACCAAGAACAGCCAAACTATGTAGCTTACAGGTATCATTATCCCGCCTATACAAGCAAACCATCACATACTTCAGATGTCCAGAAAACGACCTCTGATCATTCAGAACAACAACCATATGCAGCATATACCACGAAAGTTAAGTACGAGCCAAGCAATCCCAGTCCAAGTACTCAAGGTTACAGTCTACAAACTATCCATAGAGTGCCACACTATAATGCCAAAGCTGACGGCATCGATGGCCATGAACATACGCCATACAGTAAAAACAGTCCTGGTAGCTACACTGGAATGAGTAATCAATACTCTCAATACGTCCTCGCGACTTCAAAATATCCCAACACTACTTCTGCTGCTACCAAACTACACCAAACGCCCCATTATTCCATAAGAGTAGCTGATAAAAATCATAAATCTCCTGTTTTGCCCACTTATAGTAGCAGAATCACTGAACCTGTGTCTCGATATAAAATCGAAGAGCAACAGAAAGTTCACCATACTGCGCCCAGTCAGACACTCGCGCAAAATGTTCACAGTCAGATACACACAACCAACACGAATTAGTTCAGCTAGGTTATTCTAGTCATAATCGTAGATACAAGTCAGGGCATTATAAATACGAGAATAATTAACGTTACCGTATAAAACAAATTTACAATAGAGTGCCAAAATGTTTACTTTCTGAACTTGGCATTTATATAGTTGATAATAAGAAAAATATGTTAATTAGCTTGGGCCATTTAAAGTTTTAATTAAATTATCTCAGGGATATGTTGGAAACATGTTAGAAATAATTTTCTAATTTTAACTGCATGCAGGTCATGGGAATTTACGAAATGTCATTTTGAATAAGTGCTATCTTATCCAAGTAGTATCTTATCCAACTATGTTTACAAAACGCGAATTACTTACATTTTAAAGCAACAGCTGTTTGATATGTATTGTTATTTACATCGATTTTAGGTGTATCAATATCTGATTCAGAGATACAATGAAATTTGTAACATATGGTCTTTATTCAATAAAAATTAAAATATATTTTACAGTTGTTTTGTTAATGTTTAAATAAATGAAAAAAAAATAAAGAAAATTTTATTTTTTAATAAAGTAGGTAATTCTTGTATTATTGTTGTTAAAAATGGAGATCTGCTTAATGATGTCAGTTTCAGAAGGAATTGGCAGAGCTGTTTTTATTCTATCTTAACTAGATCTTTGTCTCCCGATGTTTCAGTTTTAGAAATCCTAGAAGTAATATGAATGTCAGATATTTGATTTCCCCCCAAAAAAATTCATTCAATTAGAGGGCGCCACTATATGTACACAAATGAGTGGACATTGTTGTTTTATATAAATAAGAACGTTCTTGTATGAAAAACACTTAAAAAATTAAACAAAATAGTTTTTTGTTGTAATTTTGAAGAGTTCAGAATACAGAATTCATCCTTGAAGAGAGAGAGAGAGAGAGAGAGAGAGTGTGGATGTAATATTCCAATTACCGTTAAGATTGAATGATAGACAGAATATCTTTAGTAGGTTACCTGTTAGTTGCCCTGGGCACCGACCGATCTTGAAAGTGCCCAATTTAGAACAGTTTGCCCTACGACCTTTATTCTCGATCTCCTTGAATACCAACGATTTCTTTTTCTAAAATAATACATATATAGATAGAGTAGCAAACATTTTTCCAGATAACGTTTTTATAAGCTGAACTAATTATACCACTCTCAGTGGTATGATTAGTTCAGCTTAAATTAGAGCAAACAGGGCCACTTTCGGTGACCCTGTTTGCTCTATTGTTAGCATTTGGAGTTTTTTAGTAGGTCAAACTGATCTTCGTTTGATTGCTCTGATTATTTACATAATTATAACTGACTCTCCTCTTCCTATTATTCTGCTATTAGTGTCTCTTAAATACAAGAGCACTTAACCATCTTTGACGTGGTCTAGTTGAATGTGTTTGAAAACATCCTTACTGCTCATGAAATGACAAAAGTAGCATAAATTACAATACATTCCATTGTTCTAGACTGCTGGTGTTTGCAGTCCACGATTTTTCCCCCATAAACACTCAAAGATTGGTAGAAAGATTCGCTCTCATATATAGTTTAACAAATATTCATTACTGAGATACTTATAGAGATTTATATGCTGCTTGCTGTAGAACAAAAAAAAAAAAAAACGAGCAAATTATGTAAGGTAAATCTTAGTTAACATGGTTATTTTAGTTTTAACATACACTACTAAAAGTTATTAAAAATAAATGCGTTTGATCGCTTATTGCAAAATTAATTTCAATAAACGCATGATGTGTTTAAGAAGCAAAACTGTTTTCAGATAGGAGATTCCAGCGAATGAATTAGTGCTATCCTTATGGGCAAAATCGTACATTAAGAAATGATTATGCTGTCTGTAATTGTATTATAATTACATTCGAAATACTTAGAACCTAGTTATATATATTATAATTACATTCGAAATACTTAGAACCTACTTATCATGTATCATAATCGTTGTCATATATACATTGATCAATACCATATCAAAGTATCAACATCATTTTTAGATGTATTCCAATTTAATAATTTATATATATTAAAATTCAATTAGTGTATAAATATATTCTAAAACATTCTAAAAATTACAAATAGAAAGAAAATTATTCATATTAATTTAATAAATTATTATATTTTAAAATATATTTTATTATTATTAATAAAATATATTTATTTCTGTGGAATAAAAATCGCCTAAATGGCAAATTTCTTAAATCTGCCCTTGCTTTAATGTTTCGACAAACAGTGGCTCATATCCCCTCTTAATGTAAATATCATTAGCGAGGTATTGGTTAATGATGTTTAAAATTCATATGATTTCTTTAGGATTCTAGATCTTTATTTACGTTTCCATATTTACAACAACAACAACATCTGTTGATACGGGGAAAACAGTAACGATTGTCTTGGATTGCTGAATATTCTCTCCTTCCGTCTCACGTGTTGTTACGATCGGCAGTTGAAGGACCGTGAAATACAGCGATGACAAACGCAGTGAACTGAAGTAACAAACCTCCTCCTGTGTTCGAGGTCGTAGCTGTCTATTTTAGCATAAATGACCCTATTGGTGAATGACCTATTACGGGAGGTATTTAAACATCCCACAAAATAAACCGGATGTTTAACAAAAAAAGAATAAAAGCATTCATTCGAGATTTCTGCTCACTATTGTGTTGGTTTATGAGTTCTATGGATTGATTGATGTCTCGTTTTTCTCAGAGGATCCCAGATGACGGTAGGACTGAATAGTTGCATACTTTTATATATCTGGTTAGATTATAAGTCAGATTTACTCAAAGTGAGAGAATTCTCTTATTTTCATCGAAGTATTTTTTTTTTTTGTCACTTTAAGTATCGAGAAGATAGCTTAAAATTTCCTGGAATTCTATCTGTCTTCAATACAACTCTTCTAATTACTTTAATAAAAGAGAAAGTACATATTTTTAAAAAGTGTCTTTCTATTATATAAATTGCTGCAATTAACTTACTAGTTTTAATGCAGTGCAAAGAAATGTTTTATTCACAAGTCCAGTTGATTGTTTTAAGTTACTTTGGCTAAAGGAATAATTTTAAGAGTCTGTCTTAGCGGGCGTAATTAAAATGATCGCTTGGTTGTTTTCTGTTATATGTTTGACATGTTTCTACTCTCTAAACCAGCGTTTTCTTCACTTAGGTAAACTACATTTCTTTACTTTAGAGGTCGTAAATCATATCTAAACTTAAGAAATATAATCCAAAATTTCATTTATAAATTGATCTTGTCTTCATCAAAGTACTGAAATGCTGAAATAAAATATTAATATACAGAAATTATGCCTATAAAATAAACCGTTATTATCAAACGCTAAGAAGCTCATCGCTATAAACTTACGGAAAAAATCATCAAGTAAAATACATCTCCGATAAAAAATAAATAATTAAGTAAATAAATCTTTATAATTATATTTAGACTTCTTCTAAAAATGAAGAAGACTTATGTTATTTGAGTTTTTAGATTCCTCACCTCTGTAAATCTATAATAAATCTCTAATATATTTAACGAAATTCACACTAATTAAGTTTGGGAAGGTGAGATGCGGTGATTGATTCATTCAATCCAATACCCTTGGAGGGTAATGGATGGCAATGCTGTAGCTAATGAAGTTCTAACTGAGGCTCGGCTATTGCTGTTACCCTCCTGCCATGATCAGAGCTTTAATTTAATAGCCCAATAACACCCTTTCCCTACACTGTCCTCTACAGATAACGGGGAAGATGAAAAGCATTCTTGCTTCTCCCCTTTAAGCCAGTCCTTTTAAGGATAAGGACTAATTAAGTTTGGGTAATGATAATGTTACCAAAAAATATCACGTAATGCTACAATTCGTTAAGATTACCCCAGTATCTGGATAGACTATAAGTATCAGTATATGTATGTTAAATGGATGTATTTATTTAACAAACTGTCTGTTTTACGGAATGAAAAGGTCGGGTTCCCTAAAGGAAAACTTTTACTTATGTGTTAGACCGGTTAACTTACTTTCAGTAAACAAGTCTTTCAAAGATTCAACCCTCTTTCACGGAATTTAAACTGAAATCAAATATTTTGAAAGCAAGTGGAAGAACTTTTGCAGAAGTGTGTAGTTGATTAGAACAAGGCTGTTGACCTCAGTTTTTTTTCTTTTTTTTTTTTTTTCAAATTAAGTGGATATTGAATCCAACATTATTTCAAAGCCTAATAGAGAAACTACAAGAGTTTCGTGCCGAATAGAGAAACTATATTATATAGATAGATAGATACTATATATAACTATATATATATAGAGAGAGAGAAACTTTTTTTAAAAATGTATTTTGCTATTCTTTTATTTGTATATCATGATTAGTTAGTAAACAAAACATAAATAGAAGTAAAATAATGGATGTTATGTGTAGGATTTCCATGATAGGTTCTGAAGAGCAGCACGTTTTCTTTCATTGGAAAGATGTGGATCTGATTCTCCTGTCCGGATGCGAGAAAATATCTAAGAGCTTCAGAAGATTCACATCATCGTTCTATAATCGCTAAAGCCCTTTGATTAAACAGACGTCAATCGTGCATTACGTCTGTATACTCATTTGCACTATAAAATGAGTGATTATAAACGAAGTTTTTCTATAAAATGAATGTTTACCAATCAGTTTATTTTTCTAAGCAAACGTTCCCGATGTTAGAAAACTGTCACCTTCTTGTACGAATGCACACGTGTTATGCACATACGCTATTTGAATTGAAAAACGTATTTCTTAAAAACAGGATAGGAAAAGTGACACGAAAAAGGTACCAATCCCAAGTACAGTAGGACGATTAGTATTATAAAGAAAAGGGATAAAACGTGGAATTTAAAAAAAATGTGAAGAAATTAGCTTCTCAAAGTTAGGGACGAAAACTAGTCATTAACTGCAATTCTACACAAAAAGTGTGCCCCTCCTTTTGGACACGAAAACAACAATTCACATAATGATGAAAGTTGAATTTACGCGTCCAAATTACTGAGGACTACACTCATTATTATTTCAAAGAAAAAGTAAAGTTGCCGTAACTTCACATTTTGTCATAGTCCATATCGTTTGAAAATGGCAGGATTTTTTCCTACTCGAGGTTTTGATTCCAAACACATCGTACAAAAGAAAATGAATTTTTTATACGGGAAAATATGAAAGTTGGTAAACATAGCACAACTGAAATATTGTAAAATTATAAACCTATCGCACATTTAGTGACTTGAGTAGACTATGCCAAGTATTTGCTAAAGTGGTCGAGTAACCAAATACAATGCTTTTCGGAAATCATTTCATGCATTTAGTAAGCAGACTTTCATCGCTCACTAATTATAGTGAGCGATGGAAATTCGACATCCCAAAAGGTTTCACGCGCATCCAACCAATGGTATATTCGAGTCCACAGATTATAGGGTATCCACGCTGCCAAGGAGACTGGCAAAGTTACTCCTTACTATTAACGCTTGATCCAAGAGATACTCGCTTTGAAAGTTGAGCCCAAGTAACACGAAACTGTGAATTGAATGAAACATGTTGTTCTATACACTTTTATTCTTAAATTACAAGAGGGGACGTATTATTATTATTATTATTATTATTATTATTATTATCGTCTCCTCTCCTCTTCACTATATCTTTCTCATCTCCTACAGTATAACTCTCAAATTATATTCCACATATTCAATTTACTCCATTTGGCTGGAACAAATGTAGTAAATAAATGCTATCAATCTTATATATGCCTTGAATCAACTTAGAAACCATGTAAATTGTATTCTCTGCCTCCTCTTGTTAGATAAGTTATTCAAATTGAAAGTAACCAACAAGTTCTCATAATTATAATTTACTTTCCAACTACTACGCATTTCTATAATTCACATTTTGCATTACAATGTTGGACGTTTTTTCCACTTGGTTAGACTATAATAAATTTAGTTTAATCCTGGGAGATACGAAGACAAGGAGTGATGAGAGCTTGGTCCACCTTTACCACGAGTTGCCTCAGTCTGAAGATACTTCAAGCGCAGACTTTGTTTGCTTACACTTGGATAAAGAATTAAATTAAATTTATTATTTGCTTTACAATATTTAATTAACAGCGTAGCTAATGCTAGTTGTTATTTATATTTCCACGCTTATTTATCAGGCCTTTTGCTTAGCTTTTATTTAAAGAATATGATCAACTAACTCCCGGTTTATGACAAAATTTACCCTTATGGATAACATTAAAGATTAATTGATGCACGATGTTCTTGGTCACTATTAAGAAGAGTTAATGTAATTCTTGAAGGCATTTTTTGACACTCCATCTTTGACTCTTTCTAGTTACCATTTGACCCGCCTTAGTTTCATTTCATCGTGTCAATGACAAATAATCTCTGTAACAAAAGTGTTTCAAATAATTCATGAGGCCAATCTGATGTTAATTTAAAATTATCCTGCCCTTTGTAGTAGGTTATCTTCAATAACTCTTCCAAAGTTGCTGTAAAATGTATTACCTGTTGCATTATCAGCTTTCTTTTCTTTCACCCGGTTGGTATTTCCCATATTTAAGATTCCCCATTAATAATATTGTTCTCATCTCTGTAAGCAACTGCACGTAATATCAACACTACTTCCTGCATTAAGTAACAAGCTGCCACTCTCAATTGCGAGATTCCCTGCTTTTGTATACACCACATCTCAAATTCCTGTTCCAACAACGAATTCAGCGTATTATCTATCTGAGATTCTCAATGTTCCATTATAAACAATGGCACATTCACCTCTTCGCTTACTTACTCGATATCTTTTGTCATTATAATTTCTATTACTCAATGATGAGACATTCTCGTTACCTCTGCTTCTGATTTTCTCCGCATGCAATTAACAATATTAATCTGAAATTGATCATCCGATGAAGCAGACGATCATTAGCACTAACTGATGGTGATCTGCTGAGCATTTTGTCAAGACTTTCAGTTAAGACACATTCAAATGGTCTTGACAGTAGCACAATATTCTACCCCAGTCTTTGCAGATACATTTTATTAAATGTAAATAGTTTAGTTTTAAAATGCCATAAATATTATTGTTTCTAGTTTCGTCTTTGAGAAATTAGCAATCTATAACTCAAAGATAGCAGGCAGTGCTAGACAAGTAATTGCTGATTAGAAACAATTTCCAATAAACCTGAATTAAATGAACCGTATGTTCAGATACCCTTCCATCCATCTAATAAGATCTTTCCTAGAAGGAAAGATCTGTATTAGATGGATGGTTAATAATCACAACTGCACGCACCTCATGTACGTGCAGTTGTGATTAAAAAAAAACTATAATACGAGCAGGGGCGAATGCTGGTCTTGAAATTCACGCTTGCTCTTGTTATCATTCAGGGAGTGAGAGGTGTGATTGAAGTCTGATTAGCGGAATAATGAATTACTGACCATTTAAAAGTATGTACTGTATTTAGAAATTTATGTACATTTCATCATACAAATACGACATTTATTTTACAAATGATATTCTGTCTTTTTCAATTTAGCTACTTGAATACAAATTCTACCCTCCGGTTCTTCTTTATGAACTGGTCAATAACATCGTCATAAAAAGTTGGTTGTAACTTAATTTTCCCAAGCAACACGCACACTTGTGAAGACTGACTGAAGCTCACTGGCTAGAGCTACTTTGACTGCGCATGGCCTGTGTTTAAGACGACGTGAAGGGAGCGGAAATGTCTAAGAGTGCGTATGAAATCACAGTGCTGCAGCAAGGACCTGGAAGCTCCCACAACCGAACAAGCCAAGGTAGCTTTGACTAGACGAGCAAGCATCGGCCTTCGATACACAACGCAAAGCTCAATTATTGCCGCGCAAGCTTAAGACGTCTTCTGTCTACAAAAATAAAAGCCTGAATGGAATACTTATAAATGCATGCATTTATTAACAAATAAATAGTACTTCTTTCTCAAAGAATGAGCTTGCTCAGCAACCATAGCAAGCATGGAGAATTCGTCTCTGCATTTGAATGTCTTGGATGGATAAGTAGTTAAGGAGAAAGAAGGAACCTGTTGGTGTGTTTCTTGAATAGCTGGAGGTCATATAATTTCTTTGGTCGGAAACAATATGACTAATGCAGTTCCGATGAACAGACTACGCATAATGAGAGTGAAGAGTTCGAAGCTCGTTTAGCAAGTTTTAAGTTGAACTTGTGCTGATATTTGTACATAGACATAGAGATACTACAGAAATAACGGTGACCTATTCAGCAGCACGCAGCCATGAAAAATACCTTTAGAAAGAGAGAGAGAGAGAGAGAGAGAGAGAGAGAGAGAGAGAGAGAGAGGGTTATTAATTACTGGACTGCCCTCTTCTGAAGACAGACATGCTGAAAACAAATGCGAAGTGCCGTTCTAAGCAGATATAATATCGAGATTTTTGGAAGTTGAGAAGACTATCGATGTGATGAGGATTTGTCAGAGAAGTCTAGAAGTGTGTCTAAGAAGGGAACTGTGATCTTAATTGGAGATTTGACTACTGTCATAAATAATGGAAAGTGAAGTGGAATCTTTTTTTTTTTTGAGAAATACTGCAAGTGTGGGAAACTCTGAAGTTCATTTATGTCCTCAGTGAAGAATACGTTCCTCCTCCTCCTCTGCTCTGGAGATACGCCAAGGCGATTCTTCACTGTCAAGGAGATCGGTGTCTTGATACGAGGTTTATAAACTAAAGAAGAGAAAGGAGTATGCTGCCATGAGCAACTGTATGGATTTAATTTGAGATTATTTTCATACCCTTCTATGCTGAAGGGTATGAAAATTTGTAAAGATGTGGCAAGTATTCATTTCGGAGAACAACATTTGAACAGTTTTGAAAAGATACTGTCTGAGCCAGCCACCTGTTGCGTATTTCAAATCTGGATTCTTAGACTGACTTTTAAGCAACATAACTTTTCAGACGAGCATACAATTTTGTTAATACTTTCGCCTGTGGAAAAGCCTTTTGCAATTATTATATCCTTACCAGCGAAACATTGTAAACCTATCATATATTTCAGTACATTGGATGGATTAAAGTTTAGATAACCCTGACATTTCTTCTAGAGACCAAACATGAACTTTTTCCCCAAGTCGCTGCAGGCCTGTAAGCAAAATGGTTGTCTTCAAGTGATCAAAATCGTCTATTGCTAAAGATACTCAGAAATCTATCAATCCATCCCAAGTAAATTCGAACCCTCAGCTTGCGCAATATAGCTGGGTTTTTCAAAGCGAGCTGTGTAATATATAGACTGTGAAATAAACTGTGTTTAGAAATACAAACAATAACTCATCCGAAATAAGATTCGCTAATCATTCGCTAATGTTGAAGTATGGTGTGTAACCACCAAAGTCGGCTAATTATTTATTCAGTTAAATTTTCAGATTATCCTGTGAATAGACGAAACTTCAAAACTAAGTTTTTTACAGCCTCAGTCTATAATTAGCGTTTTTAAATCGAATCAATTAGAAAGTGAAAACCTCACTCTTACTGGTAATTTTAAACATATTCTGTAAATGATCTTAGATTTGCTCAATAGAGGAAATATCATTAGAATTGGTTTCTGACAGGGCATAGAAAACCAATAACTAAGCCAACAGAAACCCAACCTGAAATTCACGGCCTGTGGTAGCACATTGTTACAAAAAATAACGTTAATTTTGTGCACATTAAAATGTATTAGCCCACTAACCCATAAATTTTCAAGTCTTCTCTGAACTCTACTGGGTAACAGTACTTAAGTGATGAGGAAAAAATAAATAAACAGCTGTACGGAAGAGCGATATGTCGTTTACTAGAGTATCACAAATGTCTTCACAGCTGAATATGTTACAATAAAAAAAGAGGAATGTTTTACCACAAAAATGACATCTATTTTTGTTTAACCCACTTCCCATTAAGCAAGGTCATTCAGCGGTATTGCGCTTCTGATTTTGACTTTAAGGAACCCAAACTTATTCGTACGTGACTTAATGGGCAGATTATAGACGGTACAGAGGAGAAATGGGGTGGAAATACCTAAAAAAACTTCATCACGGAAGTTGCAGGAAATTGTAGTAGAGGAATATGCGCAAGCATTCCAGCTACGTCATCCGTGACGTCATAGCGTTTAAAAATGTTGGGATGTAATGATAGAGTTGAGGAGCATTTTTTTTTTCTCTCTAAAGTGGATAAACCCACACTTACCTAACTTACACTAACCCACAGTTACTGTTACCCACAATAACCAGACTGAACTGAAGGGTATCGGCATACTCGAAGCATAATTTAAAGAATTTACGATCTTATTTTTCTTCTTTTATTTTTCTCTATGTAACTTTATATTCATCTTTTCTAGTTGTTCAAGATCAGCAATTTTCTGCTCTTGTTGGTGCTGTTTAATCCTATACGAATTGAGGCTATTGAAAAAGTCCTGATCAAGAAATTATTGAAGGCGTTTCTGCTATCACAAGGACTGGGAAAGAAAACGTCGTATATACCAGTTCCCATTCCAATTCCGATTGTCACCAAAGATCAGACTGTGAAATATGTCATGATGCCGTAAGTATCATATTATGACCAAATGAGCTGCGTAAGCTTCAAACATATACAGATCATTTAAAAAACTGTTTTAAAAACTGAAAGACAAGGTTTTTAAGACTGAAAAAAAAACAGTCTTAAAAGCCTTGTCTGATCCTGACTGCATCTCTCAGCATTAACATTAAGGTGTCTCCCACGAAAATAAGCTCCGCTTATAAATTTAAAGCAATATTTTTATATATTATATTTCATCTACTAACATTTGTATTTTTCATTAGATAAAAATGAATAAATTTTGATAACAAACGTATTGGAGAAGATTAGTTGGTTTCAGGAAGGGTAGGGGAACCAGAGATGCGATTGAACTGTTAAGAATAGTAAGTGAAAGAAGCCTGGAAGTGAATAAAGAAGTTAATATCTGTTATGTAGATTTTGAAAAAGGTTTTGACTTTGTAAAATGGGATAAGATGGTGGAAGTAATGGAAAAGATTTGAGATTGGAAAGACAGAAGGCTAATTATTTCACTATATATGGGACAAACGGCCATGGTGAGAGACATATATGGTACAACAGAACCAGGTATCATTGGACGAGGAGTAAGACAAGGCACAAGACTCTGTCACCAATTTTATTTAACATGTATTTCGAAGCAATCTTAAAAGAAGCACTGGAGAATTCGGAAGAAGGAATAAAGATTGCAGGTAGACAGATATTTGCAATAAGATATGCAGATGACAAGGCAGTATTACTGAAACAGGACTACAACTACTGTTGAACAGATTTCTGGAATTCTGTATCAATTATGGAATGAAAATTAACATTAGAAAAACAAAGGTAATGAAAATGGCAAGGAAAGAGGCAAATATGGATATCAGAATAAATGGGGGAAAAATTGAATCAAGTAAAGACATTTAAATATCTAGGAAGTGTTATTAGCGGTGATGGAAGATGTAAAAGTGACATAAACGCAAGAATAGCGGTGGGAAGAGATGCCTTTAATAGAAAATGGAATTTATTCAGAAGTAAAATGGACAGAAACGCGAAGAAAAGACTAATAAAATGTTATGTGTGGAGTGTTTCCCTCTATGCAGCTGAAACGTGGACATTGAAGAAAGAAGAAATTAAGATTTTGGAAAGCTTTGATATGTGGATTTGGAGAAGGATGGAAAAAAACAAATGGACAGATAAAATAACTAATGAAGAGGTATTAAAAAGCGTAGAAGAAGAAAGAAGTCTGTTAAGGAGGATAAAAAGAAGAAAGGGAAACTGGATCGGACATATTCTGAGAGGGAATGGAATCATCAGAGATGCCATCGAAGGAAAAATAGACGGGAAAAGACCCAGAGGAAGAGTAAGGAAAACAATGCTAGATGACATGCTGAATGGAGACACAACCTTGAAAGAGAAGGCTCAGAACAGAAGAGAGTGGAAGGAAAGTTTCTGCTACTAAGAGAAGAACCTGCTCAATTGCAGAATACTCAAGAAGAAGAACATTAGATAGCACTAAGCAACTCATAACTTAAACAGAAAAAATATTAAATAAACAATACAAAGAAATTATTTTTTTGTGTACATGCTTAAGCGATGTGAATGGCAGTCTAGCACAACTAATACTTCATAACTGGGATTCCTATTAATTTTTCCAAACTGTCTATTAATTGCTAAATATCTGATTTGATCATCTCTTATATCTTCTTAAGGGATCTCCTAAATACATCGAACCAACTACTTCTCTATCATTCCCTTAGTCTTCTACTGGGTCCCTCTCCTATCATGTTAGCCTCTTATGTAGCGATAACTTTGTTTTTTCTTTCTGGTTATTCTTTTATCCCAATAAATTAATACACTCCATCACACTAGGTTCATTTTATTTTCATATTTAGTTTTCGATCTTCATTAAAGATGAGGCTAACCCAGTGTTTCTCGACGTTTTTTGGATCATGCCTCACCTCAACGTATGAATGAATTTGATGCCCCCCCCAGCATAATAATCAACCAAGTTCTGAAAAAGTATAATATAAATATGTATAAATATGTACATGTGCATTTTTAAATTGCTCCCCCAAAATATTCAAATTGTCCCACGTTGAGAAACATTGGGCTAACCTAACTAGCTTTAAAAAATACGAATTATTAAATAGTAATTTTTAAAAGATACGCCATAAATTAATCTCCATTCATATATAAAAATAGAACTGTTTCGAACAGCGAATTTGGCTAAGTTAATTTAATTTAATATTATTTTTATTATATTATATTATTTATATTTTATTATATTATGTTGAATTTTAATTAAATTCATTCAGTTTTTTAATTACATAATGAAATATGCTTTATTCTTTTTAGATGTAAATACGGTTCGTGTGGTGCTGGTGGCGGAGGACATTATGGTGGTTATGCTGGCGGACATTATGGAGGTTATGGTGGTAGCCATATGGGTGGATATGGAGGCGTACATGGTGGATATGGAGGCGGACATGGTGGATATGGTGGACATGTTGGGGGTTATGGCGGAGGACATTACGGCTACACTCCTATGATCGCACCTTATCACTTCGGAGTGTTAGCACCCTCGGCTGTGATTGACGACCACGTGGATACAGGATTTGGAGAAATGAAGTCTGCATCCAGTTACAATCCATTAGCAGCTGCGACATCTTTCTATTCAAAATTCCTGCCTGCTCCTTTACTGTCAGGATTGAATTCGTTATTTAGACCGCAACAGAATTCTCCTCTTCCTCAGCCTTCCTCTATCTCTCCTCCTCCTTCTTCTACTCCTGGATTTGGGAGCTCTCGTTACAGTTCTTCTAAAATGTCTTCCTCTTCCCAGTCAACACCTAAACGAAACTGGGGATGAATTTCATTTTTTACTGATTATTGTTTGTGTGCCAATCAAAATCGCATGTGTAACCTCCTTCAGTTTTCTATGTATGGATGGATATAAAGCAAAAAATAAACACATTATTTGTACAGTTTCTGTAAATAAAATAGTGATACGGCACATACAGTACCTACAAAAGTCGGCAGCTGTACAACAAGCGAACATTTGAAATCTTAAAGCAGTTATTATCTGACAAATGCATTTTCTTGGTGAATATTGAAACTCGCAAAAAACAGTGGGAAATGGTTATTATTCTGGAATATGCATATATGTAACTTGATAGATGAAATATATTTTGTATTTTTTGTTTCACATTCCAGTTCACTTCAGTGTGTGTTGTGAAACTGACACTAACCATTTCACAACTTGTTTCCGTACACAAATGAAGATACTACTATGTTTGAACAGCTAATCGAGACATTCGGATTTAGATGACCCATTTAAAATGTGATGATGCCAGATAATTCTTTATTCCTAAATCACATTCAAATCTTATCATACTTCATCTATCACCTACTGAATTTTATTATCCAGTTTCAGAACGCACAGACTTGCCTATTCAAAGCGTGAAATGGTTAAAAAAAGTTGCATGTTTGGTTCCTAGAACAGAGTTTTTGAGATTATGTAAATATTAATAAGATCACAAATAAATACAAATCTCAGCATACTAATTTAGCACAGGTTTAAAGACTTACCTGAGCGAGACAATTAAAATTAATTACTGAAAAGGAAAGAAAATCACCTACTATTAATATTACCAATTTTTTTCTTCCTTAGTATTACTTTGAACTGTCTAGGCAGGCACATTACTTTCAGTTGAATTGTAGATGACCGACTCATTAGAAAATTAACTAATCCAAAGACGAAAAGTCTTTGAACTTGTCTCTTATATGGAGAATTCATCATCACTGAATTCTCAATATAAGAGACTCAAAATCTCAAAGTTCCTAAGAAAAGCTTCAACACGATCTGAGCATTTTATTCGTAATGAAAATTAGAAATGAAACAATCTTACGCTAAATCATCCAGAACAAGCCTATTTTTGTTTAGGAGTGCTCCTGTTTCACGATGTCATTGACTTTTTACTCAATTTTAGGGCATTATTGATGTTGTAAAGACAGATATATGAATAATACATAGGAATAATAATTCGGACATGTCGTTTGCTGGTTGTCTTCGTATTCAGCAGCATCCGGCGTATGGCAAATGCATTTATCTGCTGTTTCAGTATGATTGAAAGTAAGGAGGTTTTAAAAGTGGGGAGAGAGAGAGAGAGAGAGAGAGAGAGAGAGAGAGAGAGAAAGAGAGAGAGATGTGGGAGAATTTGTCGGTTAGGTAACTTAGAGGAGTAATATGGGAAGTTTCACTGAAGTAATACCGTGTAATAACTTTTGATAAATGTTCTGATGAGTGTGATACCTACTGGTGAACATTTTTTTAAACTTGAGAAACATTAAAGAAAATTTTACATTTAAAGAATATAAACATTTGTATACACAAAGTACAAAAATACGTTTCGTATTATTCCTTTATTGCGACATAGATTTTCCTATCATCACGATTCTTTCAACTGAAGCATTTGGTTGAAACTGTTTTGTAGCCAACCTAATTTACTCAAGACTGCTATTAACTATCAGAGACCCTTTATTTCCCTCATTCAATATGATATTCAACTACGCCATAAGCGCAATAGCAGAAGCTTTAAGTTTTCCTAAATAACAATAATAATAATTATCATCTATCTAAGCCATCCACAATATCATCGAATCATCCTTTTTAACATTATGATAAAATAATGATAAAAGAACCTTAATGGTTTCTTTATATTTCATATTCCAAATTCAAAACGAAACTCCAGAAGTAGGCGTTACACTTATTGTTTGGTTAGTGTGCGTCATACTGTACAAATTATGAAAACAATCTTGCAGAAACATCATACTTCACCAAATCAGTGTGCTGAAAGTGGACCATTTCTATTTTACGCATCAATTTGGATAAATCGTCAGCGCCATAGGCATTGGAATGAGCAAAATATATTATTGATTTATTGGTCTCTATCAGTGTGGTGCCACACTCCTGCAAGATTCATAAAATAGGAACCGAACTTAGAAATGGTACATTCTCCAAGATGATTCTACCTAGAAAAATGACATGGAAAACCTTCTAAGCGAAAAAAAAATTAAACTTCTTCTGATCGAACGATAAAGATGAATAACGAGAACTTGTGTCGCAGATGAATTATTTAAGCAGTTGATCTTTCTCTGTTTTCTCAAATTAATACGAAATTCCATTTAAATATGACCACATCTGACGACGAGAAATAGTACAAGGTTATAACAAAATTCCTAAGAATCCTCAATAATTGTAGAAGTCATAATTTGAAGATGGCCACATGGACGTTTGGATCCAGTATGAGATTAAGCAAGCACGGGATCTGTTAGGGAGCCTCCATGGCCCATTCTCTTTGGTTGGAATAACCTAGGTTCGAATGTCTTCTATGAGATATCGAGTTACTGATGAGATTCAAATAGCTTTTTTCTCTGGAAAGTAAGTTACCCAAAATAATATGAAGGTGGCATAGATTTCCTCCAGAAACTATGAATTTTAATCCTGCAGAACAGATAAATCGACGATAATAGATGTCTATTAGCACGTCTGTTAAGAGACGTGTTAACAGATGTGTTTGGCCATAATTCAAACCAAATCAATTCATCTGTTAAGATTTCAGGTGCTTTTTCATGGAAGACAATGTGCGTCGTCTGGAGTGTTTCTTGATAGTCTTGTAACCCACACAAGCTTATCTCTGATTCTGTCCAAGTAAGAACTTAGTCTATGATGCTAATTCTCTATGAAAGAGGACAGAACATCTTCGAATATTACAACGTAATTTATTATTGTGCCAAAATGCCCAAAATATTTCAAAGAATATGTGCCATGGAGTTCAAATAGTAGGTTGTCCTGGGCAGAACAATCCTCACTAACCCTATCGACTGAAAACATGAAAAGCAAAAGGAACTGTCCACTTCAATTTTTCAATTTTAATATATATGTTGGTAGTCCATACTTCGTCACTAATTTAAAGAATCGGAACACAAGTTATTCTTTGGCGAAAAGTAGAAGGGGCAAAGTCAAAATCCAACGACAAGACTTCAATAAAGGTCGAAACCGGTCTGGATAGTGGCCCTTCCCTTAATACATAGCATTATACATGTCAGCAAGGAGATGTGCTTAGCATTTTGGGAGATACTAAGACAAGGAGTGATGAGAGCTTTGTCCAACTTTACCACAAGTTGCCTCAGTCCTGAAGATACTTCAGGCACAAACTTTGCTTGCTTACACTTGAATAAAGGATTAAACTAAATTTATTATATTACTGTAGCACAGTATTCTGTTGATACATATGAAACTGCCTGTGCAATGCTCTTTGATACATAGAAGCATCTGCTTCTCCAGGAGGTCATTGTTAATTTTTGCAGCTTGCTGTTCCAGATTTTTATTTTCACTCTGTATTATTGTGTTCGATAAAAGACGACGTCGTGAATATACGTTCGTACTATATTTTGGTAGGAGCAATGAGAGTTTAAAATAAATCGCAGCCATTTCATCCGATCTATTTCTATACCTCATTTTAAGCAACAGTAGATACGTTAAAGTAATTTTATACTTGGTTTTAATCCTTTCCCAAGTAAGCAAAGCAAAGTTTTGCGCGTGAAATATATTCACGTCTGAGCTACTTGTATAGAGAGGCTAATGACTTCATATTACTTGCCTTAGTATCTATCCCACAATGCAAAGCGCCTCCAATTTCAGGAGTGTATAATGCAATGCATAATGGGAAGGGCCACTACCCAGATCGGTTTCCCTTTTTTTATGTGCGGGGATACCATTCCAAAAACTCGTACAATCCCCCAATAATGAGCGACCAACAGGATCAGAAACGCTCATTTGCTCATCTGGAAGGGTAACAGCAACAGCCGTGCCTCAGTTAACTTCACAGGCTACAACATTGCCATTCATTACCCCACCACGCAGGCCCTGGGTGACAGCAACAGCCGAGCCTCAGTCAAAACTTCACGGGCTACAGCACTGCCAGTCATCACCCAAGCTACCAACCGGTTTCGACCTTTACTGAGGTCTCTTTAGTGGGAGCCAGACCTGCGAGAGATACCAAGGTTGTCCTTATAAGGACTGGCTTAAAGGGGCGAAGCAAGTATGCTTTTCATCTTCCCCGTTATGGATGGCAACGCTGTAGACAATGAAGTTCTAACTGAGGCTCGGCTATTGTTGTTACCCTCCTGCCATGATCAGAGCTTTAATTGCTCAATAACACCTTATCCCTACCTCAGTTAGAACTTCATTGGCTACAGAGTTGCCATCCATTAACCTCCAAGGGTATTAATCACCGCATCTCACGGTGCTCATACCAAGGTTGTCCTTATCCTTATAAGGACTGTCTTAAAGGGCCGAAACAAGAATGCTTTTTATCTTCCCGTTATCTGTAGAGGACAGTGTAGGGATAAGGTGTTATTGAGCAATTAAAGCTCTGATCATGGAAGGAGGGTAACAGCAATAGCCGACCCTCAGTTAGAACTTCATTTTCTACAGCATTGCCATCCATTACCCTCCAAAGGGTATTGAAGTCCTTATAAGGACTGGCTTAAAGGGGCGAAGCAAGAATGCTTTTCATCTTCCCCGTTATCTGTAGAGGACAGTGTAGGGTTAAGGTGTTATTCAGCTATTAAAGCTCTGATCATGGCAGGAAGGTAAAAGCAATAGCCAAGCCTCAGTTAAAACTTCATTAGCTACAGCATTGCCATCCATTACCAAAAAGTAATGCAGAAGTTATATATATATATCTCATATACAATTAGACAAACGGTGCTTGAACTTCTCAATAAAAATCTCTGGATGAGAGATAGATGTAGAAAGTTTTTTACCTTGGGTGTAATACTCGCTAAAGATACCAATAATATATATATATATATAATATAATATAAATTATATTTAGATACCAATAATATAATATATATATATATATATAATTATATATATATATATATATATATATATATATATATATATATATATATGTATTTTCCGAATTCATTTTTACTCGGTTGCAATATTATGAAAATCCTTTAATGACTAATACCGAGAGATAAAAAGATGACAAGATATATTTATTCTTCTGATATTCTTTGACCAGTGAATTTAATTCCTCGTCATCAGGAAAGTAGATATTTTCAGAATTAGTCATTAAAGGTTTTTCATAATATTCCAACCGAGTAAAAACGAATTCGGAAAATATCTACTTTCCTGATGACGAGGAATTAAATTCACTGGTGAAAGAATATCAGAAGAATAAATATATCTTGTCATCTTTTTATCTCTCGGTATTAGTCATTAAAGGTTTTTCATATATATATATACCGAGATGAGTAGTTATAGTAAAAACGTATACACCAACATCACTTTATTTATTCATTTTAAGTATTAGAGGAATGCAGTCAGTCAAGTTCCGATGTGTGCTGATGTAGAACTTCTCTGAAAACGTTTCGCACCAATGATCGAAGCAAATACTCCAGAAAATGCCATGCTTACAAAAGAAAAAAACTTCAGAACCAAACGTGGATTCACTGCCTTCCGCGTAAAAAAAGGTAAACAAGTAGAAAGAAAATAACATATTTTAAGAATGCTGAGGTATTTAGTTCAGAGCAAACGCTTGCAGGCAGAGTTCCATGAAAACATTGATAATATTTAAAAAACAAAAAAACAGCTTTTATTTCAAATCACAGAAATATTTATTTGAACAATTTCATAATATTCTGAGTGAGTTTTGAAAACATGACCAGCATATAACTAAACTATGAGTTGCTGAAAGATTGCATTTCTTCAGAAAGGTATACTGTGAGTTTACAATTTAAATCATATTCAAATATACTTCTGGTCACAGACAGTATGTGGCAGAATCTCCTTTTAAACAGGTTTGTTTTCTTATGTTTAACGGAGATTAGCAACCTCCAGAGGTATGCACTAAATCTTGTTTAAACTGCAGTGTTAGTAGCTCACCCGTTTCCACGCAAGTCTTCGGAAGGATGAATTAAAGGTTGGCACAGTGACCCAATGATCAACGAGGATTATGTGAAAATATCCCTTAACCACACGAATACCTGCGATACCTGCAAAACAGAAATACGTGAATTATTTATTAATAAATCAGCTGATATTCTGATAAACATTCCTATAATAATTTAATGTTTTAAGAGCAAATATCAGTGACGAAGACTTATGAAAAAAGCTCGCGCAGGGAATTTATTTTTTCAGGGCATTGTCTGCATATATTGACATATACGCAGTGTGCCAGTTAAACTTTTTACATAAATAAAATTCGAAAAACGAGTAAATCATTTTAATCGAAAATTTTGCAAATATGTACCTTGCGATAGCTTCATTATTCTTTTGTAGACACTGTTTGTGTGAGAAACTGTGCTTAGGAGAACAGTACCGAACAACCAGATGGTATTACTTCACGACAATGCCCCTGCGCATCGTGTGTTAAACGTGAAAGAATTTATTGCTTAAAAATGCACCCCAATGCTTGATCACAGACCTTCGGATTTGGTTCCGATGGACCCGATTTGACTCAACGGAAATCATTTAAAATATTTCTCTTTCTTTCTCAAAATGGAAATCACCTTAATAATTACGAATTTCATTAGTGGAAGCGATTAAGTCGTTTCCAGAATTGCAGTTTCATTTTGAGACGCGAAACGCAATGACCACGAAAAGTGTTTTCATCACCATCATCTACTTCCTCTGAAAAAAATGTCGTGTACTAATCAGAATGGATTAGCTGCTTCGAAAAATGAAATGGTTGAACAAACTGATCACTTCAATAAACTGGTTCCGATTCTCCTTAATTGACTGCTGTTAGTCGTCATCTGCTGCACACGTGGCACTGATTTGCACATTAGACTTTGAATTTATTAAAGGCATGTGCTATCCGGAACAATTATTATTGTCCCGAATAGCACATCCCTTTAATCTTACTTAATAAATAAATGTTTCTTAACATGAAGATGTATGCAAATTAGAAAACAACAATCTAAATACTTGGATAGATGGGAGACACTATTATTATTATTATTATTATTATTATTATTAACCCTTCTTGATTTAAATTATGGCATGTTCCATAAAAGCAAACATCTCGGATAAGTTTGGATAATTATTGTAAGAATGCCCTCGATATAGTCGAAGCCGTGAAATTATAAATTAGTTCAAAGTGTGACATACTTACTTACTCTGGCTGGGAGTACCGCGGCTCTTTGTGCTTGAGAAAGATTGGCACAGGGATTGGTAACGGAATATAGGTAGTTCTTGGACGCATTCTCGTAGACAATAAGTACGTCTTTAGGACTGCTTTCATTATCTTAGTTTCCATAGACTCTTGTTTGTAGCTGGGGATTATAATGAGGAGCAGCAGTAATACTTGCATTTTTGTTCTCATCTAAAAAAGAGAATTAGTGACAGCAATGTCAAGATAATAAACAGATAACGGAGCATAAATTCAGTTTTTTTTCTAAATAAATCTCCTGCTATTTTCTGTTTGTTCTACCCATATCTACAGATTTATTAATTCATTAACGATTTTTGTATTTAGCTAATTTTAATCGATTGATGTGTTCTAATGGAATTAAAGAACACTGATGAAATAAGCCAATCCTTAGAATAGTATTTTTTTGTATTTTACTTATGACTATTTCGGTATTTTCTGTGTTATAGCAAGAAAGATTACTCACCCGTATTAAGTAATGACGTCGATCGTGTCGCTCTTTATAAGGGCATTGTTTTAAAGAACAGAAAGAAGGAGTAAACTTTGAGACCTAATGCAAACTTATTAAAACATTGGTTGAAAAAAAAAAACTCTTATTCTTCGATGTACCTTGGAAAGATTATAACTACCACCTAATGTTATTGTCCTTTCTCACGCATCAGAACCTAGAAAATGACGCTTTGTGTGTGTTTGTGATAGGAATTAAGAGAAAAGAAATCGTTTGCTGTTGTTTTTAAAGAGGAGAAGGTTTTAGACTTCGAGAAATACTTTCTGGGGTAGGCTTTTCCCCAGAGCTGAGGCTGACGGAATGAAAGATATGTGGGAGCAGCAAGTTCGGTGGGGATAGCAGTTAAACAGAACATAGATGCGGGACACTTGTTCATCATGTTATTTTAAGTTTAGCAGGAATGGAAGAAAGATGGGATGCTGCTTCTGCTAACAGCTTGCAAGAAAGTATCTGTAGAAAAGACTATGAGATAATAGCTGCAGAGTTTGTACTCTTTTGAAAAGCATTAAGATTTTGCATTGAGTTTTTAGCGTTAGAATATTTTTCTCTCAACATTCTAAGGTTGGCCGGTTTGGGAATTGTATAGCGATAGCAGATGGGGAGGTGAAAATTAACATTATGAGCGAACAAAGGAAGTTTTGGGAAGTATAAAGGGTAAAAGGCAAAGAATAAGACAGTAATATGCTGGGAAGCCTCCTATGCCATACATTAGCAAATAGGTCGGATTTAGAGTTTTAATCAGATAAATTATATTTATTCAGAGTAATAGTAGGAAAGGACGTACGTTCGTGTTCATGTTCATCCACTTCCCCTCAGTACAGTTTTTTCCCTTTGGCGTGAACGCATATAAGCAATCAAGGATGCACTGCGAATTCTTATATTCAAAAATTTATGATACAGATATTTGATTTTTATACGTTACATTTTTTTATTCCTTCTTATGTAAGGATTAATAAATGATCCGTATATTATAGCAAAATCAATTTTATACTATGAAGGTTGAAAAATAAGTTTTTAGTTACTAGTTCGTATAGGAATATCAAATAAGGTTAATCATGAATTACTTAACACTTCTTAAAAAGGCAGGATGTCCGAGGATTACTTTAAAGTTACCGTTTTTAAACAATCATGAAAAAAAAAAGTGAAAATAGAATGTCTCCGAAGATCGTTTCCAAACATTAAAATACCAAGATCACGTTCTGTTGCTGTGATGAATTTTTCGAATCTTGTTTGGAAAAACATCGCCAGAACTTTGACAAGGTTCGAAAAATAATGTAGCATTAAGTTGTCTCTTGGTATATCGTATATGGATAATTAAAAATAAATAAATAAAATTTTATAGCAACGATTTACTTTTAACTTTTGCTCCACAAAAGGTTTGAAAAAGACAAAATAGAAATAAAATTTAAAAATATATATAACTCGAAATATTGAAGGTAAAATAGGCATATGCATAGATTTCATCCTGATGGTAGAATTTTGGGTGGGAAACACATTTGAAAAATATTTAGAAACCGCTAATATCTTGCAAAAGACTGTAAATAGGAACTAGTTACATACATATTCGATTTTGTAAACTAAACGGTTTATTTTTTTCCAGTTTCCAAGATTCCAATTTAAAATGTCTATTAAACAAGAAAATAAATTTCTTATTTTTTTGGCGAATTTAAATTATTCACTATGTAAAAATTGATATCTTAGTCGGCATATTTCATTTATATTCCATTTATTTTAATTCAAACAAATCCCTCTCATTATTGTTTGAGAGAGGGTCAAAACTTCAAACGCATAAATTTATACATAATTGCAGTTATCTTCGATTTTTAAAAGAAGAATAAAGCAATTAAATATTGTTCAGTAAACTCAACTCAACATACTTACCTTGGCGGGTTAAAAGTGTCGATAAAACTGCGAATATATATTTGCTTGTCTTCCGATTGTTTCAACTTCAGTTTTAACAGACCTTTCGTTAGTTTAAATAGCTGGTTCTTTAGGATGAGTAAATATTCGGGTCAAAATCCTGTGAAATGCTAAAAAATTCTTGTCCTTGATGACAAATGATAGCGTTATCCATCTTCGTTTTTTTTATTTTCACTCTTTCCACATGAATGGAAACATTTCACACTTCATAATTGCAGGATTCCAGTTAAATGAGAGAGGAACGGCCGAAACTTTTTTTTCGCAGATATTTACACGAATGGCTTAAGGAAGGAAACTGGTAAGGAATTCCCTTTATCTATGGACATACGGAACGCCCGAAATTCCTTTCTTAGTTTAGTTGTAATTAGAACTAGAACAGGTCAAAATGTCATTGTTTTATTAGTAACTGTCTGCATAAACTGTGCAATTCTAAAGAATAATGGTATAATTCTCAAGTTTGATTGCGTATTGTTTACTTTCAGATAAAGGTTACTAGTTTTTTATTTTCATTTTTTTGGTTTTTTCTTATTCTTTAGCACTTCCAGTATCAAACCTCACCTAATTCAGAAATTACAAGAATGTGTTTCTTTCAAGTGGTTCCAATCCACGAAAGTTTATTTATTTATTTGTTTATTTTGTACAGTATATGGAAGGACTCAGCATGTTTTTGTACTTTCTTTTCTTCTTCTTCTTTTTATGGTATTTTTATCCACTTTTTATCTAGTCCGGAAATGAATCTTTTTCAAACCACTTCAGGCAGCCAATAAGCGTTGAGATCATCTCATTTCGGTCTCATTATGTGTCCATGGCGGAGTTTGAACTGGCAGCCTGTTGGTTACTTCATTTCAGTTATTTCATTCATTCATTCATCTTCAAGGCCCACCTTTCCTAACTGGGTTGTGGGGATAGCAGCTGCAAGAAGGACTTCCAATGGTCACGATCCTCCGCCACCAAGCTCTGGTTCTGGTGGGACCCCCAAACGTGTCCACTCAAAGTTTTAGAAATAATCTAACCAGCGAGTCCTTGGCCTTTCACGTAGCCGCCCACCCTCTGGACTTGGCAAAGAGGGCCTGCTGGGGGAGTTTCTCTTGTGGCATCCTGACCAGGTGCCCGTACCAACGTAACTCTGATCTCTCAACACGTAGAAGCAGCGGTTGAGTATTGAGGGTTTCCCGAATTGCAGAGCTTCTGACTCTGTCGAGTCTTGTCAGCCCCGCAACCCCTCGAGGAACCTGATTTCAGTCGCTTGGATTTGTGTCCGCATTCTTTCGGTCATTACCTAACTCTCATGATCATAGGTGAGGATGGGGACGGATATTGAATTGAAGACAGCTAACTTTGCCTTCTGGCTTAACTCCCGCTTCAATACTAGTTACTTAGTTTAGTTTCTTTATTTTTCTGTATGGTCTGTAAGAAATATATGCTTACTTCGCACATCCACGACGAAGAACTTTGCATCTCTAGTTCAGGATTAGCTAATAGGATTAGTTAAGTGAGAATTAATATCCCTTTCGATGGCTTAAGGTTTTAATAGGAAGCGATCAATTTCGAGTGTTTGGATTTCTTGTGGTGTATTTTTACGAAAAATGGTTAGTTGCAGAGTGAATTCGCACCTTGTAATATTACAGCATTAAGTGGGTGGGCTCCACTTTCTATTCTATAGAAACAAAAAGTAATTATTTTTGTTTGCAAAAAGTATACGCATTATCAAATTCACTTAAGGAGATGAGTCATTAAACAAAGAAAATAATTATTATAACGGAAGTATTATTAAGACAAAGTACAAATAATACATCGAAAACTACACTGAATAAGTTTATGACAATACGACAGACGTTATTATAATGAGATTTAAATAGTTTAAAGTAGTTTCTTAGTAAATAATACTAATTTAGAACCGACAAACACTATTCTGTATTCAGCGAGGTGGTAGTATCACACTGGGAAATAAAAATCATGTAAAATATCGCAAGCATCGATTTCACAGTGGAAAGAGTTGATGATGATTTCTAACGTTATTTATAAGGAAACGATCAAACGAACGTAACGTAAAATGGTAAGTAAGAAGGATAAATGTCGTGGTAGCAGATCTACTATTTCTCACTGATCAGTACAATTCTTTTCTGTCTCTTCCCGCTTCATTATGATTGAACATGGAACTCAAACAGCGTATATGAAAAATTACAAACAAAATAAGTATATGAATTCATTTATTAGTTAATATAGTATTCGTTAGTGAATCTAATAGTTTGTTTTACAATAAAAAATTAATTCTGGTCATCACTCCCGAAATACGTTCCAGCCTTTCAATACTGAAAATATTTTCCCTTAGTTCAAGAGTCAATACTCATAACTTGTGAGGCTAAAAAACATCGGCATATTTTGATACTTTAAGACGAAATTGATAATAAGAATAAAGTAGACTGAACGTATTTAAACGTATCAAGCTGATTTCATAAAATAAAAAGACTAGTGTCAAATACCTTAAGCATTGTATATACAATATATCTATCAGTTTAGGTAACCCATAGGATGTTAGCTGCCCAATCCTTTAAGGGCAGATTCAACTCTACCGATTCCAATCTGCCATATTTCATTAGATTATTGAATTTATTCTAACTGATTACATGCTTATTGATAGTTATTCATAATATGCTTTCAACGAGTAGAGTCTCGGTATATTTTCAACACTAACGTGATTAAACAGAAAATGTCCACGTGTTCAATGAGATGCACCATGCAGAACAGTGCGAATTAATACAGCACACAAAGTGCAAAAGATAATTAAATAATACTGCCAGTCAAAGAGTAACGAAAATTGAAATCAGAAAGTGGTAGCAGATTTTGAGAAATTCTCTGGCGTGTAAAACGGACGTACACTTCTGTACGTCCGTTTTAGATAAATTTTTTTAAATTTATTTTTGTCTTATTTTCATTTTTGGGGTTGAAAAGATCTAAATTCGAGTTTCGTTGAGAACTCGAAAAATCCATATAATAGCTTTTAAACTGAAGACAATTGACCGGTCTCATACAAAGTTGGGGTGAATTTTCCTCTACAAACTGAACTTCATCGGCAAAACAGGAAAATCATCTAAAGGTTAGTCAGTAATTGATAGGCATACTCACCTAATTGCTTTGATTATTTCTATAGTAATTCCAACCCAACCCAACCCAACCTAAGATCTCCAGAGAATTAGCCATCTAAACTCAGTAAACTAATAAATACATATCCATCACAAAAATTGCAATCGATAAATTGTCCTTGAGGCCACTATTAGTGGTCCTTGAGATGTGGTCTTTCATTGTACACCCTCTGTCCAAAAAGAAACCGATCTTTTTGAAACTAGAAGAAACTAGTGGCGCTACCTGTTGTATCTTTTTTGTTGTCGAAAGCGGCAACTTCATTAGTGTTGTGTCAACTGTTTTGTGACACTTGTTTCAATAGAAGCCGAGTTATAGTGCCAAGAGTGACAGTGTGTTTTGACGAACGTTCGGAAAATGAGTTTCAAACAGAAAGCTGCGATTGACTTTTGTGTTAAACGTGGTAAAGGTTTTACCGAAATGCATCAAATGCTTCAAAAAGCATACGGTGATGAATGCTTATCCCGTACTCAAGTTTACGAGTGGTTTAAGCGATTTCAAAGTGGTCGTGAGACGCTTGAGGACGACGAAAAGCCCGGCCGTCCAAAAACTGGACTGAGCGAAGTTAACATCTAAAACGTGCGTGATGTCATCAACAAAAACCTAAACTTTGACCAAACGATCAATTGGTAGTTTTATCTCGAAGTTTTGAAGCGATTGATAGTGAGAATTCGTCGCGTACGGCATGAATTTCGTGATGCAGGCAGTTGGTCACTTTTGCACGATAATGCATCATCTCATCGTTCGAACATTGTGAGAGAGTTTTTGAGCAAAAACCAAGTTTGTGTGTTGGATCACTCGCCGTATTCACCTGATTTATCACCCTTTGGCTTCTTTCTCTTCTCCCGACTTCATTTGCCGATGAGATAAAAGAGATACGACACCATGGAAAATGTTCAAGCGGCAGTAACCAGGACCCTCAGCAGTATCCTAAAAACTGATATAAGAAACTCATTTCACGAATTAATTGACCGTACCGAACGCTGTATCGAAGCTGAGGAGAGTATATTCATTGAAATAAATCATTTGAATAATTATAATTGGCCTCTGTTTTATTTTCTATCAAAAGTTCGGTTTCTTTTTTTCTCGAGAGTCCACTATTAGTGGTAACACTTTCTTTCTTTTTCGTGATTTGTTTTTTTTAAGTCTCGGGTTAACACATTACTTAGCGTCAACCTACGAGATGCTCATCTTATCATAACTAAGGTGTTACAATTTTCTCCCACTTGTACTCCTAAAACATTATTCCAGATTAAAAACTAAAAATATTCCTTAAGACCCCCACATATGCTGTAGCTAGTATGGAAATCTCTCGTATTGGGATTGATATAAAAATGCACATAGAATATAAATTTGACTCGGATTTTGGGAAACGTTACTTGTAAAATCGTGCCATGTTTTCATAATCAATTCTTTAACTTAAAATGTAATTTTTTTCTTCTCTATGCATTTATAATAAATTACAGGAAACTAAACGTTTTTGAAATATATCTTTTATGTTTTATCAATTTTCAACACTAATGTTTCAGTACTTAAAAGGAAATTAATGGTTCAATGAGATATAGATTAGGACACTTCATGTTTGAAGTTTTTCATTTACGCATCACTGTAGAGATTTTGATATCGTTAAAATAAAAACAAAGAAATGAAAGTTGTATCGATTTTAAAAATATCAAGGTTCACCATCTGAAAGCGGTTTTTTATATTTCAATATTAGTAATAAAAGACATTTTTTTCAGAAGAAGAAAATATCTCATTTTCAAGAGGAGGGGATAATTTCTTAGTCAAGCGGCGTTTCAAGTCTCAGATCACGTGATTTAATCCATTAAGTAGATTACGAGTTTAGGATTTCAAGCAAGACCAAACATCTCGATGTCCAACGACATCGATATTCAATGAACAAAGAAAGATTACCCTTTATTTTGCTTGGTTATTACACATCGAAACACATTTTCTTTATTATGCGAACAGTTCCTGATTCGTAGCGACCAAAGATAAAAGTTTATTTTGAATATTTTGGAAATATTCAGATTAAACAGGGAACAAAGTTTAATCATGAAATATTTGTTAAAAGATTTGTTTCATATGCTCCAACAGTTCTTAATGATTGCTTAATAAAAGTTCTGTTCCATCATTTTCATTTCATTTCGTATGGTGATTGAACGGCAGTGAGTCCCTTTTACGGGGAGGTAAAAGGGACTCACTGCCGGATAAAAATAGGGGGGATTGAGGTGGCGCCTCAATACCAAGCTCGGGACTGCCATAGCTGACAGGTCAGACCTATGACTGATATCATGAATAGTGGCAGATCGGACAGTTACTAAACAACTTCATCTTAAGAACAAATTAGTATTTAAAGGATTTGTAAAAAAAAAAACCAAGCGATATCATCTGCATATTAAATTTGTTGTGAAAATGTTACGCCATTTTTATTATTTGAAGCACCATATTTTGGGATTTCCAAAGAATGACCACCTGGATAATTTTAATTACTTTAATTTTATATACGAGTATATATAATTATTATTATCGTCATTAAAGCGAAGAAATGGAAATATAATACTTGAAATAATTTTTGAATGTTTAATATTTTTATATAAATTTTAATCTGTTTTATATCTTAAAATTCGTACTGCCAACTGTTAAAAAAGATATAGCTCATGACCTTGAAACAAGTCCAAAACATTAGCTTAAACGTTATTATGAGAGCCACTGTAGTGATTCACATCAGCTTGTCATCCATCATGACAGAAATCTGTGTGTCATGCTCTGTTTGCTACAACCGGGAAAATGGATGAACACACACACACACTCACACACCACTGTCTTTATGGTAATTTCACACAGAATATCCGTGAATCACTTAGTACACGATATGATTTCTTCCATCAGGAAAACAAACGGAAACTTCCAGTTTGTCTTCTTTTTCATTCCTTTCAAATGTGATCTATTCCTTATAAAAATTAAAAAGAAAACCTTACGTGCTTGTGAGTAGTGTGGAAGCAATTTACTTCAATGGAGAAAGCAGTAACAGATACCAGATTTAAATACTAGAATTTGAAGAATCCATATTCTGTACTCTCGTCTGTATTTACAAATAAATAAATATGTAAATAAATAAAAGTAAATTAAATAAAGGTTTGTAAGAATTCAGTGAAATCTCGAGTGTGTGGGTGTGTACACAGTAGAGCAAAATAAATTGGGATTAGTCATTTTATAATACGTTAGTAAAGAATTAGTAAGCAGAAGAATACTTTTAATGCATTTGTCTTCTAATTGTAGAAATAATTTTCATGCAGGAAAAAAAATATATATATATGCGCGATAGCTTCTAAAACCTATATTTTACACTTAGTGAAAAGACTCCTTACTTGGAGGTAGGAGGTTATTTTCTATTCCTTTATTTTGCATTTTGGAGTAAAAAATAGTCACGTTTCTGTAACTCCAACAAAGAAAAAATTACATTTTTTTCAAGTCATAATTACGAATTTTTAAGGCCACCATAAGGGTAAGCGCAAAATGTAGGCGTGTGTGTCTTGATGCGTGCTTTTAAGAGTTCAAAGAGTTAGTAAAAATCTCTATAATTCCTATAATTTCTTAGGGATCCGAGGAGAGGATTAAGGAAGATAACTGCCATCATCTTGTGCTTCCTAACTCCAATAATATATATTATTGTTCGAATTATAAAACAGGAGTTTCCTGGCGATAAACCCTACTTGCCAGAGTCAAAGATAGACTACTAGAGAATCTGCTGAAAAAAATAAAAGCCTTGAAAAAATGTTTATATATATATATATATATAAATTACTCCACTTGTAGCGTGAAATGCAAAGTTAGCATTTTGGGATAAAATAATAATACTCTGTTTTGCTGATAAGTTTCGTTTCAAATGTCCCTAGGATTTTGACCTAAAATACTAGATACTTGGGATTGCTTCTTCATCCATCAGGGACAGGAAGTGTGTTTTTAATCTCAGTTGTCAGCCATTTCTCCTACTCTTCGGTACGGCGCCCTGTAGCATAATGGAGAGAAGAAACAAACTAAGACGTTTCACTCAAGTTGGAAAGAAGAACCTACATATATAATTGAGCTAAAGGCGGTAAAGTTTAGAAATAAATCACTTCCAACAAATGTAGAAAATAGAAAGTAATATAATAAACTTAAAAACTTAAACACAGAGAGAGAGAGAGAGAGAGAGAGAGGCAGGAATCTTCAATCATACTTTCCAATGCGTTCAAAAATTTTACGCGCATATTCAGATTTGTTGCCAAAGCATATTTGTTCGTACGTGTAATCTGTGCGTATCATATACACTCTCTAACAAATCAGCATTGTCTTTACTTTTGACTTCTCCAAGCGACTTTTTTTCGGATGCCCCTCTTCTGGTGGGCTCTACTCAGCACTCTGGCGTTTGTTTCGAGCTCATACTCAAAACACCACGTCTCGTCACCAGCAACGAACGTTTTAAGGAAGTCTGAGTCCTTACGAGCGGTTTTAATGAGGTCCTTGCAGTGTTCAATTCGATACATTTTTTGGTTGTCGGTCAATTTGTGGGGAACAAATCGCGAATTTCAATTTACGAAGGCCCAAACTCTCGGTTAAAATGTTTGCGCAGTTGATTTTGGAATCCTCAATTCATCTTCAATCAATCTCATTGGCGAGTTCGGTTTTCGTTAATGAAATCACGCACTTTTTGGATGTTAACTTCGCTCAGTCCAGTTTTTGGAAGGCCCGGCTTTTCGTCGTCCTCAAGCCTCTCACGACCTCATTGAAATCGTTTAAACCACTCGTAGACTTGAGTACGGGATGAGCATTCATCACCGTAAACGTTTTGAAACATTTGATGCGTTTCGGTAAAACATTTACCAAGTTTAACACAAAATTCAATCGTAGCTCTGTTTGAAACTCATTTTCCGACCGTTCATCAACACACTGTCCCTCTTGGCACTGAACTCGGCTTCTAATAAAACAAATGTCATAAACAGTCGACGCAACACTAATGAAGGTTTGCTGCTTTCGACAACAAAAAGATACAACAGGTGACGCCACTAGTTTCTTCTATTTTAGAAAAGTTCGGTTTCTTTTTGGACAGAGGGTATAGAATAATTTTGCTGTGCTAATATATGTATGAACAAACAGACTGACTAAACATTCTCAATTATGCCATTCTTTGCATTTATGGTTTGTAATTAATGGTAGCGGAATTAGTTGAGTACAAGTGAAGCGCAAACATTACAAGATAAATTAAACAACTTCAGAGTACGTTCTTCCGATGTGAACTAAGAAATTACCATAAAAAAAAGAGCAAAGCCAACAGTGCAGAAATTTTGTATACATTATTCGCTAACAAAAGACATTATATTGTTATAAAAGTGCAGTTAGTCGAACTAAATGTACTCGTTATGGTCTTTATTTTAGGCGAAACATGAATTAAAAAACACCATTAAAATTCACAAAGCACATGTTTCGTTATACCGACAACAGATATATTCATGAATTCACAGAGATTTAAAAACCTAAGCAATATATTAAGAATACACAGGTTAATTAGAGCGGATGAGCTTAACCTCAAATTTTCACTAATGTCAGGCATCGGAAACTTGATCTCATTTTTCCTGTTCATTAAAATGCAGTAAAAAAAGCGCTTGACTCTCTTCTTCTAGCGATGTCAATGGAGTTTGAAATCGAGGTGATTGGCATTACGTTTTTGAAGGAGGAAACCAAATCCGTTCTTTGAGTTACAGGACCGTAAAACACGACACTAACCCACTCTTGTCTCTTTCATGGGGTCAGGGATATTTCACGGATGACGGAAATAGCGAAGAATAAAAAAATCCCAAAATACCGAATTAATATGACAGTACAACGTTTTCCTTTACCTGGTTACAAAGGAAGTTCACTAGCCAAATATTTCCTTCCCACCCTCTTTCACAATGACGCACTCACGTATATAAAGGATGTCGTTGAGAAGAGGAGCGACTTATCTCTCATCTTTGGTATGTGAAAGGAATCGCCCACTCCGTAGATATATATGTATACGTCTTTACAGGTAAGATTTTCGCATTTTTGAATTAAAATTCTAGTGGGTCATTTTAAAGGTATTCCATCTGTATGACAGTCAAACAAATTGTTGTTCGTTCACTTTGGTAATACACTATTTTCATATTTTCATAATCAAATCTACACTTATCATTTCTGATGATGGCATTATGAAAATTGCTCCACCAATTCGTTGGCTTTTGTAATATCGTGAATAGGATGCCCGTCAGAATTTCAAATCATAAATTTGGGCCATTTCTGTATTACTGCCGAATGTTTAAAGAGTCGCAAATTAAGCCACTAGAATATTTATGGATGGATAAACATCTTTATTTAAGATGACATATTACAGTTGAATCCGAGTAGCAAGATATTTGAAAGAATGTTGTTTCAAATAGGCGGCGTTTATAATAAATTTACCTCTGTCTTTATCTCTTAATCGCTGTATATAACATCGGATCAAGAAATTTCTGTATTCATCATATAGTAACAGAAAATTATTGAATTGGGTGTTTTCTTACGCTGATTTTCAGGTAGTTTTACAGGATATATTGATCTGCCTTTTATATATCACATTTCGACTTCTCGTAAAAGTTTATGTGTATATGTAAGTGAGCACGATATAATTTTTTTTGTTAATTTGACTCCCACCCAGCCAGAGTCCTAAAAAAAGGAAATACAAACAGGAAAGCTGTTGAGAAACAAGTTTACCTTAATGGAAAAAGAATTGATTAGTGCAGTAGGTGGGCTAAAGATTTTGTTATTTATTTATTTTACATAAACCAGACATCCTGCTCTGTCTGTGTCTATATGTTCACTGAACATCCACGGTGCCGTATGGCCACTCCGATGCTCAGTAATGTACCACACCAAGCCTCGCCATGTAGTCCTGTTGTTTGCTTTTCTGGAGACTTCAACTCTCTGAAGATCAGTCACTCCACACACGCCATCCATCCATCCATCTCATTGATGGTCTATCCCTGTCTCTTTTTCCAGGACCTTTACCTTCTATTACTGTTCTGAGAAGTTCTCCTTCCATCCTTTCTATGTGTCCAAAATATTTTAACTTTCTTCTGTCAATATCCTTAAGGACCCTTAAAGTTCTACTGATCTTTTCTAACACCTATTCATCTGTACACCTTTCAGTATATGATATCCTCAACAGCTTTCTGTAACACCACATCTCAAAAGCAGATATCCGTTTCTTATTTGACTTCTTTAGGTTCCAAGTCTCACATCCATAAGTCGCTGTTGGAAAAACAATTGCATCCAAAATCCTCAACTTTGTTCCCATGGAGATAGATCCATCCTTCCAGATTTTAGACACGTCTCTGACTGTTGTTTTAGCCATTCCTAACCTTCTTCTGATGTCTTCTGAACAGCAGTTCTTCACATTAATAATGGATCCCAGATACTCAAACTTGCTGTCTTCCTCAATTCTTTCTCCATTAAGGTACATTTGTTTCTCAAGAGCTTCTCTGTTTGTTTTTCCTTTGAGAACCATGATCTTTGTCTTGCTAGGATTTAGTTGAGGAAACCTAATTCTGCTCTAGAGAGCCAATATACTATTTTTTTTCCAAATCACTTAAGACCTCCAATAAGCGTAGTAGGGATCTCATAATGAAATTCATCTCACACCCAAAGACATTCACAGGCAACCGTACTGGCAGTGGGATTCCCACTTCAACTGATACGGTGTTTGGCGCCTGCATATTTATGCGAAGAATAACCTAATCTAAAGTGCTATAAAAACCACACACACACACACACACACACACACACACATACACACACACACCACACACACACAGAGAGAGAGAGAGATGTTGTTATACTGTAAGCTGCAAATTTTTTATCTTTTTACAGAATCTCCGTGAGTTACAGAATGCAATACAACACCATCCATAAATGTGTAAGCCTCTGCGCTTTGCTCATCTTTACTCTGATACTGCCAACACCATTCACAAATGCATTAGGAGGAAAAGGAGGAGGACTAGAAAGGATTTTAGTAGCAGGACTTCTGGCTAAAGCGCTGCAAAAAGGCAAAAGGGGTGGAGGAGGTCATCACCATCATCAGTCCAATGTAGTACCTATCCCTTTTCCCATGCCCATAGGAGGTGGCGGAGGTGGTGGTGGTGGTCATCGTCAAGAAATAAAGTTCATACCTGTTCCGTAAGTTAATTTTCTTTTCTTTTTTTTTAAACTCACAAAGGTAAAAAAAACATAAATTCAAAACTATGCGCATGTTATCTAACTATGAAAAATATTTGAATCGAAGCACCATGTACTAAACTTCACTTATTACTTTTTTTTGTATTCTTGCTTGTTATCTCTACACCAAGCTAATTACTAGCTGGAAAAAGTTCCCCTACACTTAACCATGTATTGTACTAAGTGTTCCACAACATTCCCACACCAACTGCTTACTGTCGTCAGTTTGACTTCAATGCATCCTGTGACCTCATTTTTCATTAGCTACCACGGCTGTAATACTACCCCAATAAGTAGGTATGTTACGCTGTTTTCTATGGAGGATATATTTGTGTTAAACCTGAGGAACTGAAACAATTCAGATACCTAATAATAACCCGCGGTTCTTATACGCTGTTAGGCCCAAGACCTACAAGTATCTTGGTTTTCGTAACCATAATTTCATGAGACGTGGATTATTCTCACGCCTGTGTGTGTGTGTGTGTGTGTGTGTGTGTGTGTGTGTGTGTGTGTGTGTGTGTGTGTGTGTGTGTGTGTTTGTGTGTGTGTGTGTGTGTGTGTGTGTGTGTGTGTGTGTGTGTGTGTGTGTGTGTGTGTGTGTGTGTGTGTGTGTGTGTGTGTGTGTGTGTGTGTGTGTGTGTGTGTGTGTGTGTGTGTGCAGACTGAATTTAATTCATGCTAAAATCTTTATTATTGAAATTCAGCAAACCTTGTGTTTTTGTAAGGAAATACTTCATGAAGAATCTTTTTATTAAAATATTTTTAATAAAAAATCTTTTAATAAAAAGATTTTATTATTTTTTTTTATTAAAATAAGAGCCCGATTCCTTCCACTAACATAAAATGGAGAGAGAGCTGATCTGCGTTCTAAGCGATATCATTTAAATAACATCATAAATGACAGCGAAAAATCCCCGAACTAGGTCTCATGCATTGAATCCTTTTTCTAAAAATTCTCAACATGCAATAATTTGCAACAGACTTTTTTTATATATCGATCTTCTTAAATTGATAGTGCCTATTCCCTCAGACTAGGACTCATCTGTGTACGAATTAAAAGCTTTAGGAAAATACTAAAAGAGAATCCGTCAAATGAATGCTGGAAAGAACTCGTGAACCAAAAAAAAATCGTAAAATATCCAATATTTTGATGCATAAATAAACCATGAACTTATTAATATAATACGAAGCCAATAAGTTAACAAAGAGTTATTAATGCCATCGTAAAACAAATAAAATTGATTCTCCAAATGTCATGTTTGTTTTAGTGCTAAGCATGTAGCATTGACTCAAGAAAAAGAACAATCGTCAAACTTTCCACTGCGATAATTAATTTTTGGTTTCCTTTTCAGAGTCCACAGCACTAAAGTGTACCACATTAGCCATGGATTACAAGGATATGGAGGATTAGGAGGATATGGCCATGGCTGGGGAGGAAAATATCACTGTTGGTGGTAATTCGGATTTCGTCTCATCAGTGTCATCACCAGCATCTTTATTTCTTCATCCATCTTTCATCGTAAATATCTTATCACATATCACGAACTCTTCATGTTCTGTACAGTAATTTAGAATAAAAATGTGACAGGTCTGGCTGGACTCTTTTTTTTAATCTATACAAAACCATCTACAATAGGTGTCTATCCAATGTTTTTCCACCATTACTCCTATGACATTAATTACTATAAATGCAATCTGCTAAACTGGGAGAAGATTACGTTCCATTAGGAGACACGAAATAACAAGGATTCCCAGCTTCTATAATTAAAAACGCCCAATTTTTGTTTAAAAAATAGGAAGCAAAGAAGAGTGGCTGAAGAATGAAATAATTAGCTAACTAATGAACTGTTAATTAGATTAAAGGTGTTCATGTACACGCACATTCAGGAACCCCAAATTTAGCATAGAAAATTAGAAGAAAATTTAAATCTTGTAACAACATAATCATCTAATGGGATGGTTATTTGGGTCAATCGATAAAGTATTAATTATACAGTAAATACTGTAAACCTCTAAACTGTAAACATATTAAACAGATATTTGTAAGAGGCGTTATTTTTGTTGCTATGTTAGCAATGAGGCACCAAAAAAAGCTAACATCTTCTGAAGCGCAATGCTTCACATCTAATGACCCAAATGTCAAATTATAGATTCGTAAGCATAACTAATCTATAAGGGACTGTAAGACACATCTAAGGGACTGTATAAAGAGTAATATATTGAACACATTTCATCACCTGTTACAAGGAGATCATAGTAGAGAGAGAATCGGTGGCAAGTTGTGTTATATATTGCACGAGTTTACAATGTTAGCATCAGTTTTTGGGTAAAAAAAGGGATAATGCACTGATTTAAAACAAAACCAATAATAATTATTTCAAGGTTATTTTAAATTCAATCAATAATAGGAACTAATTTACAGTTATTTAGATTAAAAAATAACAATAAGTGATATAATAAATTTAGTTTAATCCTTTATCCAAGTGTACGCAAACAAAGTATGCGCCTGAAGTATCTTCAGGACTGAGCAACTCGTGATGAAGGTGGACCAAGCTCTCATCAATACTTGTCTTAGTATCTCCCATAATGCAAAGCACATCTCCTTGAGGACATGTATAATGCTATGCATTAAGGGAAGGGCCACTACCCAGACCGGTTTCAACCTTTATTGAGGTCTCGTCAGTGGGAGCCAGACCCAGAGGTGGTGATACCAACATGGAAGCAATGAAGTAGTCATATTTACCTATACCGGATGCCAAAAGGTGTCTCACCTTATTATTAAATTATTCTCTGCAAGGAGATGTGTTTGCATTATGGGAGATACTAAGACAAGTAGTGATGAGAGCTTGGTTCACCTTTACCACGAGTTGCCTCATTGCAGAAGATACTTCAGGCGCACACTTTGTTTGCTTCCACTGGGATAAAGGATTAAACTAAATTTATTATAGTCTAACCAAGTGGGAAAAAACTTGCAACATCTTTCTTTAAATCCAGAGTAATTTAATAATAATGAGACACCTTTTAGCAACTCGTATAAGTAAATATGACCTCTCTATTGCTTCCAGACAATAGAGAGGTCATAGTATCACAACCTCTGTATCACCTTAGTGTCACCACCTATGGGTATGGCTCCCACTGACGAAACCGGTCTGAGTAGTGGCCCTTGTCCTCCTTGTCCTCCATGCAGACATGTATAATGCATAGCATTATACATGTCTGCATGGAGATGTGCTTTGCATTATGGGAGACAAGGAGTGATTAGAGCTTGGTCCACCTTTACCACGAGTTGCCTCATTCCAGAAGATACTTCAGGCGCACGCTTTGTTTCCTTCCACTGGGATAAAGGATTAAACTAAATTTATTATAGTCTAACCAAGTGCAAAAAAAACCTTCCAAAATAATAAGTGACACTTCCTAGTAGTCATCTCTGTGAAAAATATACGAAGTTCAAGAAATTTGATTTTCAGGTTCATTTTATCTCATGTGGAATTTCCCACTCACCGAAGAGGAAATTTGCATTCTCTCTCTCTCTCTCTCTCTGTGTGTGTGTGTGTGTTGTGTGTGTGTGTGTGTGTGTGTGTGTGTGTGTGTGTGTGTGTGTGTGTGTGTGTGTGTGTGTGTGTGTGTGTGTGTGTGTGTGTGTGTGTGTGTGTGTGTGTGTGTGTGTGTGCTTTCGCTACCATGAGATTTCGGAGATTATCATTGCTTCATCAGGGGAAAAAATGAAAACATTTTTTTTTAATGTTAATAAAGTAATTCGCATGATTCACATCTGTAAATCAGTATACTGGGAAACAGCTTTTGTTGCATTTAAAGTATAATTTTTATTTATTAATTTTCTTTTATAGAGGGAGGAATAAACTGAGCGAAAATATATTTCACTGTCATTTTATACACGAAGCTCTGCTTAGGGATGAACTGTCTAAAGCAAAATGCTAATCTGGGTTTTTACGTTATCCCTCTAAGCCGACAGTCACCTTAAAATCATTTATCTAGTTTATACAAAGAAAAAGGAAACACTTGATAAGATGCATAACAGAACGATTTCATAAGAGAAATCTGACTGTATACATATGAGAATTATGACGACACAACTAACAGACGTATGTTTGTAGCCATAAAAATTTCACTTGTTTCCTATTGAATGGAATCGAGATTGGTAGCAACGGTGTCAATATCTAATGAGCTAGTTCGAAAATTCTGTAGAAGAAGATTCTTTGGCTTGTTGAACTTGGGAACTATAAGAGAATGAACATGCAAATTAGAAATTTATTAATCCAATGTAATCATAATATTTGGTTCTTAATGTGCATCTGAAACTAAACATTGTAGACGAAGAATTCCTTATTGCGATTGTACGAAAGTATTACCTTCTTCAATCAGTATGTATGTAATAAATCTTGCAGCAAGACATTATCTATCAGACTCTTCCTCGTTCCTCTCCGAAGAGATTGAAAACACCAACAATCTTCTGCCACGTTTAATTCATAATTTATCTGATTTTTAAAAGAGTAAACAAAACTAAACAAAAACAACGACAAAAACAGATTTATGTGTAACAACAAACTAATTTTAAAGTCTGTTAAAAGAAAATTTATAAACATACTGGTCTGCGAAAGTTTAGTATGCCTGAACTAGGTTGTTTCAAATTGCCTTGCGTTTATTCTGATGAAGGTTAGTTGATGGATACTGTAATTCCATACGATGTTGACAATCTTAAGTTGTAATGCTGTGACATTATCGATGAAGGGTAGATGATGCCTGAATAACTTGCTCACGTTTTATAATACAGTAACAGCGAAATTGGATAAGGGTAATGGATTTACAGTGCTATTGCTGGACTTTGAAAAGATCTTCCACAGGATACCACATGGAATTCTAATAGAAAACTGCAGCACATGGGGATGGATATAGCGTTGGTGAGATGGATAGGAGGGTGATTGATGGAGAGATATGAGAGAGTAGTTTATTCAGGAATAGAGTCCAAAAGAACGCATATGACTAGTGGTGTGCCCCAGGGTTCTGTTCTTAGACCACTTCTATTTAATTTGTTCATTAACGATATAGGAAAGAGTCTGAGAGGAACTGTTCAGTTATTTGCCGATGATGCAAAGTTAGGTACAGTTAATATACAATAGTTAGTACAATAGTTAATATACATGATGTCAAAATTTTGCAGGATGATTTGGATAGATTGGAAGACTGGGCTAAGGAGACGAGATTGCATACGACATTGGTGGAACCGTACTTCAGGAACTTGACAAAGCTAGAGACTTCGGAATGTTAGTGGATAGGGAGTTAAAGATTAGGGGCACATAGCAAAAGTGGATAAAGCAGCTCCTCAGATCTCTTGGTTACTGAAGAATACTTTGACGAGCAGAGACAAGCAGGTTATTCTTCCTTTGTCAAGCCTTGATAAGACATAATTCTTCTTAATGGGGAGGAGGCAGAGAGGATCCAGGGGAGAGTGAGCAAGATGGTAGCTGGTCTATGGTATGAACCTTACAAGAACAGGTTGAAGATTTATGGGTTACAGAAAAGGATTGATAGGCGGAAAAGGGGTGATATGATTGAGACATTCAAATTACTGAGTAACTTGAATTCTCCTCTGAATTAATCTTGTAAAGATTAATTTATTAGAACAGTGTGGTGGTGGTGGGAGAACTAACGGAGCATCCTTGGAAACTGAGAAAAAGTGTAGTTAGTAAGGATGTTAAAAGTAGGTTTTTTACTTGGAGAGTGTTAAATGAGTGGAATAAGCTGCACTGTTGTGGGTATAATAACTGCGAATGATGTTTAGGGCGTCCCTCATTGAGTCTAAGGACTACTTGGAGTTGCCCGTGATGATGATGATGATAATAAACCGTGCTGACAATATTCGAAGAACACGGATGTTCAAATTTAATAGTGTGTTGAAGGCATCGAATGCGATGTAAGAGCATATTCATTCCATGATATACATATTTAAAACAAAAAGTTTAAGATAAATGCTGAATGTCCCGTAGTTCGTCCATTTCCTTGGGTGTCGTACAGTAAAAATAAGACAGGCAGTTTCTGTATAGAAAATATTCACTTTTATTCTTAAGAATATTCTTTCTTTCTCACATTTATTAAGATAGCCATTCCATCTTCATCTAGAGATGAAACGTTTGATTGGTATGTGCACACTCTAAGAAACTGGACGAATTTCAGCAATCTTCCTTCCAAGCGGTAAGAAGGCTAAAATCGTTTTATAAAGAAACAAAGAAAACCTATTTTCACTTCTTGGAAAGGAAGTATCTTAAAATGTATGTTTACACTGCAAGGAGAGTTCGGGATGTCACTTACTTGCTTCGTTTCGTTGATTTTCTGTTTTAGAAAGGTGATTAGAAGAAGATACAATAAGTGTCGAGGAATCATCTACTGGGAGCCTTTGGCATCTTCATTCATTTTATCCATTGCTCTTTCTAAATGTGCGATGAAAATGCTTGGTGATATTGGGCCCCCTGTCTATTTATTTTAAACCATTGTTTAAATTGGTCTTGTTTTAAACCATTTCCTCAAATCACCTATTCTAACTGCTGCATCTGCATTCTGATAAACATATTTCAATATAGCTATTAGTTTTTTTATCAATTCCATAGGATTCCAGAACTGCTAATGTCACTTTCTGGTCAGTATCAAATGCTTTCTGAAAATCAACAAAGCAAGTATATATGTTTTTGTGTTTTTTCCTAGCTTTCTCTGCTAACCTCTGTCAAAATCTGTTGAATTGTAGTTCTATCCTTCCTAAATCCTGCTTGCTCGTCTGCAAGGTATGCTTACAATTGTGTTCTCAATCTTTCTGTCAATATGATCATCATCTTATATGATGTTATATTAGTTATGTCAGTTATATTACTGGATAATAAAAAAAATTTTTTTGGTAAAACGTTTCGGTAAAAGGTTTTATACAAATGAATCAAATGTTTCAAAAAGCATACGCTAATGAATGCTTATCCCGTAGTTAAGTTTACGAGTGGTTTAAGCGATTTCAAAGTGGTCGTGAGACGCTTGAAGAAGACAAAAAGCCGGGCCATCCAAAAATTGGACTGAGCGAATTTAATATCCAAAAAGTGCGTTGATTTCTTCAAAAAAAAGCCCGAAATCGTCCATGAGATTGATGGAAGATGAATTGGGGATTCCAAAGTCAACTGTGCTCAACATTTCGACCAAGAGTTTCGGCCTTCGTAAACTTAATTCGCGATTTGTTCCTACAAGTTGACCAACGACAAAAAAAAAAAAAATGGATCGAATTGAACACTGCAATGACCTCATTAAAACCGCTCGTAAGGACTCAAACCGGCTTGAAACGATCGTTACTGGTGACTAAACGTGGTGTTTAGAGTATGAGCCCGAAACAAAGCGCCAGCGTGCTGAGTGGAGACAATCAGAAGAGGGACATCCGAACAAAATTCGCTTGGAGAAGTCAAAAGTAAAGACAATGCTGATTTGTTTCTACGATTCGAAGGGAGTTATCCAGAAAGAATTCGTACCGCCTGGCCAAATGGTCAATGGTGAGTTTCATCTCGAAGTTTTGAAGCGATTGATATGAATATCGCGACGACCGACCGTTCGTCAAAACACACTGTCACTCTTGGCACTATAACTCGGCTCTAATGAAACAAATATCATAAACAGTTGACACATTAGGGTTGCCGCTTTCGACAATCAAAAGATACAACAGGTGGCGCCACTAGGTTTTTCTGTTTTCCAAAAGTTCGGTTTCGTTTTGGACAGAGGCGGATGTAGAATCAACAGTTATTAAGAAAAAAGTGAATAGGATGTGGAGTACGTTTCTATAAACCTAGAAGTATCTTTCATAAAAGTATTTTTCTATGAATTATTTCAAAAACTTAGGCGAACTATCAAAATTTGTGTTTTCCTACAAATTACGACTTCCACTGCATTAATTATGTAAACTTAACAATCAACCATTCAACCATATTGGGAATTATAATAATGACTATAGAATCGTAGACAAAAATGCTTGTAATTACCGGTTAAACCATACCAATGGTTTTTGTTCTCCGCGTCACATTTGGTTCACAAATATTATTTAAAAAAGGATGTGAACGACGGCCAGAGGGTTCCATCTCAAAAAATCCACACGCAAAATCTTGAATTCCTTCGGCATCTTTTTCATTAAATGGACTCAAATTCGACTAAATTATCGATCACTCAGTTTATGGTAATAACAAGGTATCAGGAACAGATGCAATCCACTTGGAAGTTTTATTATTTCGCACAGAGACATCAGATTATTAAAACGGTGGTTCAACATTGCCCGATACTCTTTCTCTCCAAGAGAAGCAGAGCTGAAACTGTCACAGCCAGAGGAATCGTGTTTGTTTTGTCAAACAGTTGGAGAGTAAAACTTGTACTCATTCTTTTTTCTAGTACGTCATTGTATCCAAAGTGACGGTGGTCTTCCAAATAACGAAGTATTGGCTTGATACGCTTCCATGGCAGCCGAAAATGGATCAAGGAAAGAAAAACTATAAGCAAATCCTACCGAATTTTGCAAAGGCTAGTAAATGGGAATTTAATTTCTTCAGCAGAACCGTCGTTTGCATTATTGAGAAAAAATTGAAGCAACGCGATTATTTCAACAATGTTATCTATTCATCTCGAAATAATTTTTGTCAGTTTAATACATTTTCCCCAGGAGCAGCTACAAATGAATTCTATATAATACCAAGTCTGAGGGGGGGAAAAAAAGAAAAAAAGATCAATATTTGATATGGACATCAATGAGCAACTTGATGCTCACATCACGTTTCTCAGAATACCAGCAATAAAAATGATCCAAATAATGGATGAATAAATAAATAAAAAAATTGCATTTACATTATTAATTACATTGAAAAAGTTTAAATTTAAATATTTATTCTGATCAAAGTTTAATTTTTTTACATAATTAATTTCATAAAATATGTTATAATGTATCTGAATACTCAACACGTCATTAAATTGCATCCAAGTTGTGGCGCCATCTGGTTTCTTTTTTAGGAGGTAGCAATAAGTAACAATCTCAGCTCAATTATAATGGGAAAGTGATTTATTTATTTTATTTTTTCTCTCTGTTTTTGGAAAAAAAGAATTGTTTAAAGAAGATAATGTAGTAACTTTTTTGAACAGTTTTTTTCATTTCCAAGGATAGGATCATACAACGAAAGCAGATTTATTATCTTGATATAAGTAAAAATAATGATACGTCTTGTATTATAAATTGCTAACGATTTACATATAGCAGCAACAACAACAACAACAAACATTTATAAATGTGTACACGGATTACTAGAAACTAAAGACAACATAATTTCATCATCTCACTGCCATGTTTACTCTTGCACACTTCTTTAAAATCACGTTCTAAGAACTAAGCTTATCCGATCAGTTTAAAACTCCAAACTGAGAAATTCAACTTAATATTAGGAAATTTCAACAGTTAAAAAGAATTTTAAATTTTCAGAATACTGCATGGTCGGTAACCGTCAACAACGTTCATCACAAATGATATTTCGGACTTCAATAAAGGTCTTATTGTGGGTGCCCGTCTGACTGGAGCCACGATTTTAAAAACAGCAGAGCTGACTGGTTTCTCAAAAGGTGAGCTATCCCGAGTGTTTAATCAGTGGAAAAATAACCCGCATTGCATGTCTGAGATACAATTGTGTGTGCGTGCGTGCGCAGCAATTGACCAAAGCATTTAATAAAGGCTGTTCTTGACCCGTATGCGCTTAAGCTTGAACGTACTTTGATACTAATCACTTGACTATTAGAAGCCTCGTAGTTAAAACTTCGTTTCTGTTATCTATTTTAGCCTTGCTTCCGACCCATCACACTATGTAATCATTTATACCTATCGTCGCAGTAATTTAATTGGTTGGTTCTTTTATTAGCTATCAAAGGCTTTGTTTTATATATAAATATACCCCACTGTAATCATTACTCATTTCCTTCATTCATCAACAGAAAGTGGATTCATTACCGATCTTACCTTAATGAAATTATGCTGAATATTATTCAACATTCGATCTCTGACAAGTATACACTTCTTGAAAAGAAGTATGCGAAAACCCCCATGGTCAATGCGTATCATGCGATGCAACGAGTCAAGTGCTTGTAGCAGGTATGGATCGGAGAAATATGATGCTCCCAAGTCAGTGCAGCTGTGTCCGGGTGAAATTTCTGCAAGAAGGGAACTAACTGAGTTTGAAAGTGGCATTATGATAGGATGCCATTTTGCAGGACTATCTGTTTGACAAATTGTTTAGAACTTAGGATATCCCAGGTCAACAATCAGTGATACCATACTGAGATCGAATCACAGTGAGTCCACCGCGCAGTGGATGACTCACCACACTCACCAAACGTCACCATAGAAAGCTACGAAGGATAATATGAAAAACCGCCGTTCGTCTGTTGAATGTGGAGTTCCGGACATCGACTGAAACGCAAATCTGCACAAAAAAACTGAAGCTCACACCATGGGTTTCCATGGTAGGACCGCAATATGCAATCCCCACATCAACCGGACCAACGTGCAGGGTCATCTTCAGTGGAACAAAGAGCGTGTGCTATGGAAGGTGGGAGCTTGCCAAGCTCTGTTGTGTACCATTGATAAATGCCCGTAAATGTTTCTTACCAGAGTGCGTAATCCCAGGTGTGAAATTCGTAATCTGTTTGTGGTGCCACGAACATTGAACTCCGAGAGATATCTGAACATTCTGAACAATGCAATGCTTTTCCTACTTTGTGGCGTTTCTATGGAACTGACCACTATCTCTCTCAGCAAGACAATGCACCGTGTCATAATGCTGCAACTGTAACTAAGTGGTTTATGAACATGACACTTGACTATCCTGCACAGAGCCCTGATCTCAACCCTATTGAACATCTGTGGGATGAACTGGAACTTCAGTGAGGTTAACGACGCCAGCCTCACAACAATTCAGGACCTCATTACATGTCCACAGTAAGACCAGTCGAAATTTATCATTGATGGCTATCGTACGCTTATGGAAAGTGCTTCCCATAGTATTGGTGCATTCGTCGCAGCGAAATGATGTTCTACATCTTATTAAGATGGGGGCCATGGCTGCTTCTTCTTCACACTATGGTGTCCATTGACTTCTTTCCAATAAGCGTATATTCTAGATACGAGTCATAAGGCACCCTTATCGTAATAATTAGGATAATGCATGAAAATGTATGAGCCAAAGATGCTACTTCTAATCTTAGAGACATAAAATATAATCAAAGCTGGATTGGTTATTCCTAACAAGTATTTATCCGCCTCAGTCTGTGCTTCATACTGGGAGTCGACAGGTTCATAGATAGGAGGTCAGAGTGAAACAGTGTGGAAAAAAATCTACTTCTGTCTATTGAACATTACTTTAATTCTCATCATTTCCTAGATGTTTGTGGCAGTGGATTTAAAACAGATCCAGATGACCTGATGGTTTCATCTTGATCCATTTGAAGTGGCGGAAACCTTGCAGACACGTAAAATTGTGCTTGCGATATTGAACAAGACGGCATAAGAAAGCCGTTGTTGGAGAGAATCAAATATGTGGAAATGCGATGAGGTCCTAAATGTATGGAAGTCGTGTCATCGTACCGATCAACACATACTTTTGGAAACTATGCAGCACGGATGTGTATATATTGCCGTGAAATCCAATCCAATTGTTCGCTTTCGCTTGGTTGGTCGAGTGGTTAGCGTACTCACTCTTCATCCCAAAGGCTGTAGGTTTGAATCTCGCAATGGGCATGGATGTTTGAGATGCCTGTAGGTAGAAGATGAATTTCATCTCCCGGTGTGAGAATGAAGAAGGTTTTTACCTTGGATGTAATATACGTTAAAGATTCCAAGAAATTTTATATAATTGGTTTCAATCCTTTTTCCCCAAAGAACGTGAAATATATTCACGTCTGAGCTACTTGTATAAAGAGGCTAATGACTTCATATCACTTGCCTTAGTATATATATCCCATAATGCAAAGCACACCCACTTTTCAGGCGTGTATAATGCAAGGCATTATACATTATAATATAATTGTTTGGTATCTTTAACGTATATTACACCTAAGATAAAAATCTTTCTACATCTTTCTCTCATTCAGATATCTTTATTAAGATGGTCAAGCACCTTTTGTCTACTTGTATATGAGATATATATGATTTCTGTATTACTTCAACCTTGGTATGTGATGGGGTAAAAATTTAGGAAGAACAGTCCTTTTCAGGGTAATGAATGGCAATGCTGTAACCAATGAAGTTTTAACTGAGGCTCGGTTTGCCGTTACCCAGCCATGACTAGAGCCTTTAGCTCAATAATACCCCATCCGCACAGATTTTCTTCATTCAGATGACGGGATAAAGAGTCAAGGACTCAGTCCATCGCCCAGTTCTTTTAAGAACTTTAAGAACCTTGGTATGTATCTCTAAAGGGCCTGGCTCCCGCTGAAGAGATTTCAATAAAGGTCGAAACCGGTTAGAAGCTTGGGTGATGAATGACAATGATGTAGCCCATTAAGTTTTAACTGAGACACGGCTGTTGCTGTAACTCCCCCCCCCCCCTAGATGAAATATGAGCGGCTCTGCTCGGCGGTGGGGTGAGCCTGCCACGGGGTAAAGCCAACGCTGAGAGTTTCTCGCTGACATGGTGAGTCTGTCACTGAGGGGAACAACGCTGAGTTTCTGAGTTATTGATCCTGCGGGTTGCTCATTATCGGGTGATCCGGAGGATCTCACGAGCACTTAAACAGAGAAAAGAAACCGGTCTGGGTAGAGGCTCCTCCCATTATGCATTGCATTATACACTCCTGAAAACAGGGGGGGGGGGGGGTTGTGCTTTGCATTATGTGATACACACCACGGCAAGTGATATGAAGTCATTAGCTTCTTTATACAAGTAGCCGTGAATATATTTCACTCGCAAAACTTTGTTTTGCTTACTTGGGAAAAGGATTAAAACCAAGTATATATATATATATATATATATATATATAGAGTTATTGATCCTGCGGGTTGCAGGATATATATATATATATATATTAGACAATTGAGGTAGGCTAACAGTTCTTTTTGGCATCTTTCTTTGCAAATGAACTTTGTGGAAACGTCTTATTAACTGTTTGAAGCGAATATGAAGGTAGATTGATTTTTTCGATAAATTCCGGAATACCTTGCCACCCAGTCTCTTGATATGCTCCTCCATTAGTCATTATGAATCCTCCAGGCCCCACCAAGATGCAGAGAACAAGCAAGCCATAGCATCAGCTGCCTACTTTATCCACCTTCACTCTTTTGAGTTGCAAACCACACGAAAGTTCTGATGAGATCCATGATTCTGGAAGCCCAGGGTCATCTATCGTTACCAGATACTTAAGGGCTAAGTGACTGACCTCCCCTATAATTGCTTTCCCATCAATATCGATATAGATCCAGTTCAATCCTAGAGCTTGGTAACTGAAACTTTTCTGCTGTCTTTTTGAGACAACATAATATCCATAGCAACCAAAAGAAATTAAATTGGAGTAATCGGGAGCTCGGAAACTAGCAAAAGAAGAGAAGCCTCGCGGAATTTGCGAGCTGATAATGAGGAGTATACAAACGAAATAAAAAATGCATTTCAACTGGCCATTGTTGGTTTATCGCTGATATGATTGATTTCATGACGCAACTAACAGTGAAGGGATCTCAACTTGATTTTTACTTCCACCTGTGCAAAAGTATATTGCATAACTTAGAACTATTTTTCAGGTGTAAAACCACATACAAGTACAAAGCCCTATATACTTAAACTTTCACAGAAACCTGAGGACAGGACATTTTTATGAAACACAGATATTACACAACTGTGTTTATTTATCTCATGCCTATAGAATAGAGGGAAAATGTATCATTGCTTTTATTTATTTAATAAATAAAAAAGTGTTGGAATGCAGTTAAATGATTTCTTTATTTATTTATTGTTACGGCAAAAGAAGCTACAGGTCAATGTCCAGACCAGAAAGCCAATCCAGGTCTCATCTGTCACCGCATGGATGTCCTGGAGGCTACCACCATGAAATTGGCGCCTTGGGCAGTCATTCACAATATGAGTGATCGTCCGGGCCTCAGGGGAAGAGTCACAATAAGGGTGGTCTGATAGTCTCCATTTATATAGTAGGTAGCCACATCTGCCCTGGTTAGTTCTGATCCCGTTGATTGATGACGAAAGCTTCTTAGGAAGAGCAAAACCAGGCTGCAGAGCACAAGGATCTTCTACCAGGAAGCCGTTTGTTGAACCGGTATTCTCTCCACATGTCAGGTGTTGATGGCAGGGCAGCAAGACAGTTTCGTCCATGGACCAGAAAGGCTTTCTAGATTTTAGGCGAAGACTAGGTGGATTTATAAGAGTCTAGTGCAGGAGCAGGATGTTCATTAAATTCTTTAATCGAAACTTGTCGTCTCCGTATGTTTGGTGGAACAATGTTAGATAGAACAGGCAGCCGGAGAGAGGGGTGCTTCTCACTGTACCACTAATTGTGCGCATGGCAGAGTTTAGCTGAGTGTCTATAATGTTAGTGTGCGCACTTCTTTCCCAGACAGGGGCAGAGTATTCTGTTGAAGAGAATGCTAGGGCTATTGCAGACGACCTTAAAACATCAGCACCACAACCCCAGGTTGTTCCAGCAAGCCGTGAATTGGTATTATTTCTCATTTTAACTTTGTTGGACAGGTTGGTGATGTGCCTTTTATAGCTTAAGCTTTGATAAATGATTATCCTAATCAAGAAAACCACCCAGTGAATAACAGAAATAGGCCACATATCGATGTTGGAGTCTAGAAACTTAAGTGTGTTTGTGTTGGGGAGGGGGATGCGCACACACTTTATGACGACTTTTCAATTAAAGGTGAGTTAGTAGGTATCATCCGGAGGTGGAGGGTTTTCCTCCCAAACATCAGGGAATTTTCATCCCTCATAAGGGTTTCGTGCACCCACACAGACGTGAAATACCCGCTCTTAGGGGTGAGGGTCCAGAAATGGGGGAGCAGAAAGCCGGCAGAAACCTGTGATTAGGGGGACCCATTAGTGGAATTTTCTATGGTAATCAAGATAGAAATCCTGAAGGTTGTCTTGAATGCTATTTTGGTACACGGCATCCATGAAGAAGAGCTGCAACAGTCTCCTGTGCCCATTAGTAGCACGATAAAAGGAAGAAAAAATTTTAATACATCGCTATTTCTAGTATAATACCAACAGCCTCTCATACATGAAAAATGCAAGAAAATTCAATTCTGATTTTAAAGTGCGGATCATTTAATGCACCAGGAATTTCATTTTTGAAATCCCTGGTGCACTGAATAGGATGTAGTTTTGTTTCGTTTATATAAGAGTCAGGAAAGTTTGCTTTTAATCTGTTCAAGCTTTGTTTCATTCTACTCTCTCTGTGCATATAGAAAACTAAACGAAATATGGAGAAACATAAAATTGATTTCGATCTCTCTGTCTCACACCCACCCACCCACACATATACATTAAATTAGCAGGCATTTGTCAAGAAGTTCGGTAAATGAAAGACGCTAAATGCAGTTAAAGATCATCAACATCGTGGTTTCACTACTAGTAATATATATATATATATTCCATTTTAACACTAAATGTGTTTAAGTAGCTACCAGATTAACCTTGAGTCTTAAAAAAGACGTCAACAACTTACAGATCCTTTCATTGCTCTCTCAAGGCAACCACACGTCCATCAAACTGAATGTAATAACTGTCCCTTATTTTGGAAATGTAGCGAACGGATTTGAGAGGAACAGAGACAAACAACAAGATGATCGAGTGCGCGCGCGGAGACAGTATGCCACTGAACTTGTTTGGAAGCTTTTTCCTTAACACTTGGATACGAATTTATGAGAATCGGTAATGCAAGAGTATCGCAAATGCCGAGTTAGATGAAGATTCGATGAAGCGAAATATTAACAAAAATAATTAATGTTGAGTGTGTGAAATAAAAAATAATAATAAAATTAAATAAATTAAATAATACATTTTTAGCTCCACTTAAAGTAATTAGAAACATAAACCAACGTTTCTAATTTGAACTTTTCCAACAGAATTCTTCATTTGCTGGTATTATTATTGGGGTGGAGGATGTAAGTATTATTTCACAATTACTTTACAATAATATTATTGTAAAGAATCGCTCTTTAAGGATTATGAGGAAGGACGAAATAAAAAAGAAAGAACTTCGTCCCTCACCTGGAGATCTCTTATTCGTTTGTACAGCATACAAGACCTCTGTTATGCCAATTACTACATACCAACTTTAGCAATGGTACACAGACCCTGCATGGTGTATCTAATGAGACGAATGATTAGCTATCATGTTTATCAAAGACTTTCATTTAATAAATATACATGGGGGTTCAAACTTCCACGTACAGACTTTGAGGGGAGGTAGAGAACATCAAAACGAACCATATTCACACAGGAAAGCGAGACCGGAAACGCCACCGGAAGGTGCTAACAGGGACACAAAGATACAGAAATAAAACAAAGCAGTAAGTAGTGTAAAAAACTTGATTAGGCGTAACTGAACAGTTCAATAGTAGTTGGATACATAATATGATAAACGAGGTGCATGTCTGCCATCTCAGCGTTCGTAAAACGAACGCATATTCTTCGTACGAAATCGAAAGCTTGAATGAGGAAGCCCCAATTGCTCACCTGGAGCGCTGGCGAACAGCGCCACCTATCACTTTCGGGTGGCGTTTCCGGTCATGCTTTCCTATGTGAATATGATTGATTTTGATGTTCTCTACCTCCCCTCAAAGTTTGTACGTGGAATTTTGAACCACCCTCCCTGTATATTAAAAACAGTGGTTGTTAAATTACTCAGATCTTTCACTGTTTTTATTTTTTACTTTTTTTTATTTTTTTAATTGTTTGTTCTTTACTAATTTTTTGACGATACTGTTAATTAGTTGACTGCGAAACGTACACGTTTATCTAATTTTTCTAATAAATCTACAAAGCTTACTCCACATTATTTATTTTTGTTTTTAGACTTTTATTTGGAAGAACTAAAACTCGGTTTTAATGTTATCAACTAACATGTAAATAGATTTGTTGAGAAAACACAAATAAACTTAATCCTTGTCTTAATCTTCAGATTTAGCTGACGTAAACACACCACATCACATCATGATCATTCGTGTATATCTATGACTGGAAAGTTCTGATAAACCCCTAAACAGAAACGATATTAAGGCAACTGACATAACCACAACTGATATCCTCGTATGTTTTTTCATGTGGTTCTATCAGTTGCTTTAATATCATTTTTGTCTAGGGGTTTATCAGAACCAGAAGGTTCTCGCTGCCTCGTAGGCGTCGTTAACGTTATAAATTCTGTAAATATAAATATAACAACATATCTGCCGCACACTGCTCATTGTAAAGAGGCATTTTCTATTTCGTGGTGAATAAGACTTGTGATATAGTGAGCAGTCGAACATGTGTTTCAAGAGAAATGCACGCACCCTACTATTCGACCGATGGCCATTAAACCTAGATCACGTGAGAAAATAAACTCGTCGATTTGACTGATTACTGTAAGGAGCACTTGGGCGTGACGTTTGTCGATGCGTATCGTGATGGGCGGGAGCATTTCTACACCGTAATTGCCAACTAGAGGGGCTTGATGAACTTGATTTTCTTTTCGTACACATTCAAATCTAAACTGCACGAAGAGGAAAGTCCGTGATGTTTATATTTAGATCAGAATCTACTTGTGGCAAACGAGGGAAATTTTGTTATCTTTTCCTGTAAAAAACTGAACAGCGATTATTCGGTGGGAGTAGAATTGGATAGAAACTTGAATACCGCCATCACTAGAAGGAAAAGTGACCATTGCTTTACTTTTCCTTATTCTTCTGATGGAAGGAAAAGTAAAGAGTTAAAAAAGGAAACAGAAACATTTCAGAAAAATTAAAAATCTTGCACACAAGTTCACTAACCCAAGGTTGATGGTCTCATTCAGACCACGTGATTGTCAACGTTTCGTGGTTCATATAAAAGACGTCCTTTCATCGCAAAAACCTGCATGAATGTTGCTTATTAGAAAAACAAATAGTAGTTAATCATCAAACAACGAAAATTCTCTATAAAAAATTTTTTTAGAAATATGCGAATACGCATAATAAATTACAACCTACTAATGGATAGTAAATGAAAAAAATGCGGAATCCCAGTAAATTATTTCATTGCTTATAAGAAGTAAAATTAGACCGGAAATGCGGAATACAAGTAAATTATTTCGTTGCTCAAGAAGTAAAATACACCAGATTTGGTTTCTTTTGATAATAGATAGAAACTATAAAGAGGCATCGTGCAATACTACCTAGAGCGCTGCATATATTTTCATAACAAGAGTTTAGCTTTCAGTTCCAACCATTATTTAGAAGTGTTGACAAATTCTGTCTCACAGCAGCTTCATATTTTATTGGGCTACAGTTTAATCTAAAACAAAAGAACTGTAACGAAGTGTTTTTTTGATATCCCAGAGAATTTCCTATTAGGCACGATGCTGCAAAAAATGTTTATTTTAACTCAAATAATTCTAAATAAATAATACAGTTGAGTGATCGCGCTCTAAAAATGATTCCTTTATTGTAGTATTTCATATTTTAACATTTTTACAGTTTATTTAGTTTAATTAGGTGACAGGAGCTTCTATAAAAACACCAGAGTGCCCACTCACAAAACTTGAGAATGTGCAATACAACAGCAGTAAATACGCGATGTTTGAAAAAATATTGTTTATTACTATAAAGGCATTAGCTTTATTTAAGAAAATCATTCGACGGTATATTGGAGATACGTCATGAAATCATTTTTATGATTTTGCGAGGTACCTTAAGGGATTTTACAGGATATCTTCACAGAATATCTTAAGGTGTTCGTAAAATTTTGACTAATGGAATAATGGACAATTTGTTTAACAAAATACCAAGGATAAAGCTGTTCAAAATACTAAATCTGTACAGTGTAAATGAATCTTACACATAGTGCGATACGTAGATTATGCTTCGTAGTAAATAGAGAGTTAGATAAGGGTAGCTAGGAAAACTGGGTTTGATGTTAAATCCTGTGTAAAGTTGTTTTTCACACAGGAGCAGTGTAGTGTGAAATCCAGCATTAGTTCTTTACTCTTTGCGAGAATGTTTCCTCTTAAAAATTTCTACATTTCTAATGCGTAATAAGAGAGAGTTTAGCCAAATTAAATAATTACTGTAATAAATAAGATTAAGGTTGAGAAAATAGGGAAGCAGGAAAAAGATAAAACGTAAAATGCAGTCTCCATAGTGAACTTATGCCTCATGCAATGCTTTAGATATTATTAAGTCACTAGTGTTTAGTGACTTAAAGCCTGAGTGGTGTTGAATTATTGATAAAAGAGCAGATTATTCAGTATGAAAGAGCGTGTTGATGAAACTATTTTTTTTTATCTTGATCATTACATTCCAGATGAAATTCATCACAATTTCAACACCGTTATTATGTCTATATTCAGTTCGCAGAGTTAAGAGTCAAAGAGCAATCTTGTACGTCCCTTGAGGAGAGAAACCAGGTTTGATTCTCAGATGACAATGAAAATAAAGAATCATTAATAGCTAATATATAATACCAATTGTTTGTTATTATTATAAAATACTGTACAACAGAATCTTGAATTAGTTTGATATATTTAACATTTACGCCTTATTACAGAACTGCATCTAACAGGGGATGTATAGGTCATACGTAGTTGTAATCGATGATGTACAGGGATTTGTCACAATCATTATATTTTTCAGTTATTTGATTCACAGTATGCAAATGATTCACTGTAATAAATATTTTGTTTCTAAATCAGGCTTGTCTGTGGCCAATTTACTTTTAGTTAGCTTGATACTCTGCTTTGGATAAGTTTAATGAACAAATTTGTACTTACGGGAGATAAGACTAATTGTGCTTCAGTTATTCATACCCAATCCACAATCCTTCTTGAGTAAAAGGATTATGCTTTATTTTACCTACGGCCTCAAATGGATTCAATAGAGTAGATAACAATTAATTATTTAAGTCAGAATGGTAATATTTATATTGCCGTCGACAGGAATTGTTCCATTTTCATCTAGTTTGACTTCGTCAGTTTATGTGTTGCTGATTTCCAGCACAAACTTCTTTATTATCCACTAATAGGCCTGTGATAGCATAAAGAAGTTGGCTACATTTAGAATATAGTTTCTTGTAAAAATACTATATTTAAGGTTTCGTCCTTTTGATTTTTAGGTTCTTGATCCTCTTTTGCGAGTGAGTAAGCATCCCATCTTTTTGCTGTTTATAAGGTCGTGTTATTTTCCAAGACATCGCCTTAAAGACAGCAATATCATTACATGTCTTTGTGAGCTCGCTTTTTACTGGGTTTGAGTTAAGCATAGTCGATTTATTCCTCGGTCAGTCATTCCCATTTTAAACAATAATTCTCGTTACGTTTATTATGGCGATAAATTTTTTCCTTGAATATATATATATATATATATATATATATATATATATTCAAAGTGCTGCGTGATGAAAAAGTATGTCTAAAAACTAAGATTAAAATTTCCATGTCACATATACTTTATGTAGTTTTACATAAACAGTAAACTTTGTGTTCCCATCTAGCCATATAATGTTTGTTATTTACAGCATGCTTGTTTGTCTCATCATAGAAAAGATTTAACTAAGCTTTGTGTGCTTTCACCTGGAATAATGACCAGTACCAACTCGCCCAAGCAAGTATGTAGTCATGATGACCTCATTACGATCTTGAAGGGAGCTCAGAATGCACTAAGCTCTCGAGTACGATATTCAAACAGTAGTGGTTGATAACCTTAAAAAAGTGACGTGCAAAAATAACATAACTGAAACAACAAAATAAGGGAACTAAGAAAGCAAAAAAAATGTGTTAAGCTTTACGCTGCACATTCCAGTGATTTGTGCAGAGGAATCGACTACAGATCACCTGTGACTCGTACACTTGCGAATTCACTAAGAATATACTAGACATTCGAAGAGAGGCGATATCAATCGAAAACTATGTTTTAAACAGCATATTTGAATGGACATCAATCTGGTTAAATACGCCAAGTTATATTTTCGTTCAATTTGAAGCGAAAATATGATAACACTGCGTCCATTTTGCGCAGTGTTATCATTTTTATTTTCGCAAGTGGCAAAATGAATTATAATTAAAATAATCAGTAAAACAACATGTTGGAATACTAAAAAGGAATTGTTGTGCTAATAAGTCATACTTGAATTATTATTTTATTTATTTTAGTTAAATTATTGGCTGTTGTTATTACGTAGGCTTATGTAGTTATAGTAGCCTTTCCAGAAAACACATAAAATCAACAGACAGTCTTTATAGCCTTAAAGCTTGGGCGTAATTTCAGCCAAACTAATCCACTTTTATAGAACTAAGCTTTCATTTTAATAAAAATGAATATATAAATAATAATATATAAAATAATATATAATATATCCTCCTTATACGTATATTAGGTTTGGTGGAAATGTCACATTTGTACTGTATGTTTGGCTTATCATACAAATGGTCTATCATGCAAGTTAGCCGGTCTCATACAAAACGTGTATGAGACTGGCTAACTCACCTTTAGTCGAAAGGTGTGAATCGAACCCAGGTCTTGCCGACTAAATAGCTTCGAAAAGTGTTCTGACAGTTTTTATTTGAATGTCGCACTACCACGAAGATGAAAGAATATATACATTAAAAAGGAATCATTATCCTTGAAAAATATAGCAGGTGGTGGCACTTCGCTGACTATCGTGGCATTCTGAACAGGATGTAACTCTAGAGAAATAGTGAAGTGTTTTTGAGATCTGCTAAAATGCAGGTGAGGTTAACCTAATTTTAAGGAAAGCAAAAGAAAAATTACTGACAGCACCGTGGAATAACATCGCGAATGCAACATTTTGTATACTTCCATGCAAAAGAATGTTCAAATTCATGAAATCTGGAATCTTTCAAATTATGTTGACATCCGACTACACACGTGACATCTTGGATTGATGGGATCGAATGGGAACTCGTCCTTCTTATACGGGGATCATTTGGTTCAATAGTTTGAGAACTTCGAAATCACACGATCCATTGCTATTCCCGTGACGTCAAAAAGGATACGAGGGACAATACTTAAAAGGTTGTAAGTCATTGCATTATCACCACCTGCAGTGAAAACGCTGTAAGCATTTATGTCTCGTTTATATAGACTGACCTGTTCATATACAAGAGGAGAATTGAGCAGAATGTTAACAATCTGAATTAACTTAGCGTATCTGTATTGCTGGGTAGCAGTAAAGTGCTTTAGCATTTTTTTTACGTAAAAGTTAAATTATTGTCTGTTGTTATTACGAAACTTCAGAATAATCTGACATGAGGTATAAGAACTGTTGCACAAATTGAATAAGAATTCAGTAATATGGACTGATGATGTACTAAAAGAGTGTTCAACTGAACTGGCTATTCCCTTGATCAGAATGTTTAATCTGAGTCTCAGAGCGGAGAAGATTCTGCAGGAATGGAAGACTTGTATGGTAATTCCATTGCACAAGGGTTGTGCAAAGATCGATGTATCCAACTATCGACCAATTAGTATCTCAGGAGTGGTGGTGAAGATTTTTGAAAAATTGGTTAGGGCTCGCATTCAGAAATGGGTTGACAGTGAATCTCTACTTTGCAATGAACAACATGGGTTTACTAAGGGAAGGTCATGTTTTAGCAGCTTGCTCAAATTCTATAACAATGTTACCATTAAACTAGGCAAGGGGAATGGATACACCATGATACTTTTGGATTTTGATAAGGCTTTGACAGAATATAGCATGGAAGATTGTTGTATAAACTGGAGAATAGAGGTTTCGATTATAAAATATTAGCGTGGATTAGAGAATAGCTAACTGACAGATATAAAAAAAGTGGCATATGGGGAGAAGATGTGAGTCTACAAGATTTAAGGTAACTAGTGGTGTATTACAAGGATCAGTCCTTAGTCCACTGTTATTAAATCTGTACATTAATGATGTTGGGAAGAATTTGAAGCGACATGCAGCTATTTGCTATATGTCAGCAAATAGCTAACATACCAGGAATGCTGCTGATATGCAGTACTTGCAGAATGATTTGAACAGGATTTGAACAGTGGGAAAATGATGTCAGTTCAATGGCAGTAAATGCGAAGTCATGCACTTTGGCGTGATTAGATATCCAATGTCGTATTCATATTGGCGGGATTATGCTAGAAGAAAGTGACGAGGCTAGGGATCTTGGAGTGTTAATAGATAGGAAGTTGAAGTTCAGGGGACATGTAGCAAAGATTGCAAATACAACTCAAAAGATAATTGCAATGCTGAAACGAACGTTCATATGTAAAGATAAAGATGACATTTCGCCTCTTTACAAGCCCTTGATAAGACCTCACATGGACTATTGTGCGCAGGTCTGGTCTCCTGGTTTCAGTTGTGATTCTGATATATTGGAGAGAGTACAAACGAGAGTGTTAAAATGATATTAGGATTGTGGAATACTGATTACGAAGACAGATTGAGAATTTGTTGACTGCAGACCTAGCAAACAGGAGAAAGAGGGGTGATATGATTGACATTTGCTTAAAAGGTCATACAGGATTTCAGTTGTTGGATTTTGTTATTTTATGGAGGGTGGGAAAAGGACAAAGGGGCATCCTTGGAAGCTGAGAATAAAGGCCGCCAAGAAGGGTGTGAGGGCTAGATATTTCTCTCAGAGAGTGGTTCATGGATGGAATGGCTTGCCATTGGATGTTGTAAGTGTAAGTAGTGTGAATTAATTCAAGAATAAGTATGATAGCTGGTGTGTGTGTGTGTGTGTGTGTGTGTGTGTGTGTGTGTGTGTGTGTGTGTGTGTGTGTGTGTGTGTGTGTGTGTGTGTGTGTGTGTGTGTGTGTGTAGTATGTGGCCTCCTTCGATGAGTCGCTGACTCCCTGGAGGTCTCTCTTAATAATAATAATAATAATAATAATAATAATAATAATAATAATAATAATAATAATAATAATAATAATAATAAAAATGAGGCTTTTCATGTCCTATTTATAAAAAAATAAAACCGCATTAATAAAAGTTTCATAAACGCAAACTCTTACGAGACAATTTTTATTTTATTTTGCTGTATACAATAAAATTTAAATGCGTGTTTTTCTTCAAACTCTCAGAGAAACCATTCTGGGTCACTAAACTCGAAACAGGATATGAGCTCTGGTGCATGAAAAAAAAAAATCTTCATCCATGACAAATCTGAAAATGTGAATACCCAGCTAGGCTTTTCATCTAATATTACTTTATCATCGGTCAAATCATTTATTTAGGTCGATCTGGAAATATTTCAGAATGTAAAGATAGGAAGGGATTAAGGCTTTCCAAATACACAGAAAAACAGCACATGGGAATGAAGTTATTCGCCATCAAAGTACAAAACCACATTTGTTATCTGATTTGATCAGTGTATTTTGCCTATTACCTTATTTGGAATATCTGCAAACATATATTAAGGTTTATATATGTAAACATCCCTATTTATAATTACTAGAAGTACCACCAAACACTCAGTACTATAATAATTCCTACTTTAAAAGTAAGATGGCGCCACTGACGCGTTTCTTTTGAAGAAAAAGCAAGCAATTATTACAGATTTTCATTATGTGATTCTTAGGAATCAAATAATAATCATAATAATGAATAAATAACTAAAAAACGTGTTTTAAAATTTTCCCAAATTTGTTAACCAATTTTATAAAATTGCATCCGTTATCAACTTAAGTCACAATGAAATGCTAATATTAATATCAATATTAATAAACAGAAAGAAAATTCTAGATATCCACAGCAGAGTTCTAGATTCTTGAAGTAGGCCGAGAAGTAAGTCGGCCATGTTGCATCAATGCCACATCATGCCGGACCTTAGCCCGAATAATAGATGAGGGTTGAGCAAAGAGGGGATAGCAACCTATCCTCGTCAAAAAGTGCTTTGCTATTGAAACCAACAGCGCAGAAAAATCTGACCAAATGAAGACAAATCTGTTGAGAATGACATCCTATAGCGAAAGCTTTTATAGAAAAACTAGGAAATTGGGGAATACGACAGCAAATTCGGAAAAGACTCATTAACCAAAAGAGACATTTGGAGCATAAAAAATACGAGTTGGAATGTGCGGACTGCGTATGAAACATTAAAAGCAGAGAATACAGCTAAAGAAATGAAAGACTTCAAAATTGAAACATTGGAAATAAGTGAGAAAGATGGAATGGACACGGATTGATCCAGTTGAGTTCGGGAGATATGCTGGAAACAAAGATGAAGATAGTTAACACGCAAAATCTGTGATAATAATAATGATTTTCAGTAAAAAAAGCGCTGAAAAAACAGAATGGGATCCAATTACAGAAAGATGCATAAAAACAAAATTTAACTCAAGATTCAATAACATGACGATTATAAATGTTTAAGTACCAACTAATAACGCAGTTGGAAAAGCAAAATATGAATTTCTTAATATATAACGAAAAACTATAGATTGGCACAAATCCTAGAGACATAATTATAGTAATGGGGAATCTAAATGCTAAAATAGGAAATGATCCTAAAAGTAGAGAAATGATCATGGGAAAAGAAGGTGTAAGAAATATAAACGGAAATGGAGAGATGCTACTAAATTTCTGAATAGCGAATGAATTAGTGATAGAAAGATCCATCTTTAAACATAAAAAATGAATAAAGCACCAAATGGAAAAACGTATAACCAAATGGAGCTTATAATGATAAAAGAAAATGGAGAGGATCTTTTGAACCAGAGATCAGTGAGAGAACCAAGTGCTTCTATAGACCATTTTTAGTAATAGGAGAAATTAAGATTAAAATTACCATCAAGAAAGTAATAGGCAAACATAGAATGTATAAGATAAAAGAACTACAAAATATGGAAACTGAAAGAAAATATGCAGTAGAGGTTAAAATAGATATGAAGTACTGAGACCAGACAGAACGAACATGAAGAATTCAGAAGCGTTAAAGAAATGTGGACAGCTATTAAAAACACATACCATGGAACCCCAGAAAAAAATACTACGAGTGCATAGAAGAAAAGACAAAGAATGGATATCTTTACACACAAAACTCAAAATTGAAAAAGAAAAGAAAGCAATAAAAATAATAGAAGAAAAGAATAACATTAGTTTACAAGAAAAATATAAAGAAATACATAAAGAGATTAAGAAAAATGCAAGAAAAGATAAGAGAGAGTTTATTAAAATCTTATTAAATGGGGCAAAAATTGCAGCTAAGAGGTGATGCTAAAACTTTTATCATATTACGAGAACAATGGCAGGCAAGAAAAAAAGGAGAAAATAATATTAAACACAGAAAAGGAAATACAATAATAAAAATGAAATAGAAAGATAGGTGGAATACTTCGAGATAATGGATAGAGAAAAATCTTAAGAAGAAATTCAAATTCCAGCAAGAAAAGAAAAAAATATTAAAAAGAGACGCCAAAGAAATAAAAAAGTGAAAACAAAAAGAACTAAAAAAAAGTAAAAATGAAACGCAGCTGATGTGGATGACGCACAAAATGAAACTGTTAAACGCAGATATAGATTTAACGGTGAATACGCATTTATTAACCAAATATATGTCCAGGAAAAATGGCCAGATGAATGAAAAATTGTATTATTGATCAAAATACTAAAAAAAGGAGATTTAACAGGCAATAATTGGAGAGGAACATCATTATAAATCAAAAAAAGTAAAATACTAACAAGAGTAATATTAGAACGAATAAGAAATAGAACAAAAGCTAAGAGAAACATAAAAATATGGAAATCAAAGAAAATATTATTTAATACAAATATCAAATCTGTTCTACCTTACGCATCAGAAACATGAAAACAACAAAGCAGTTAGGAAAAAACTGCAAATCTCCAATGACGTATAACATCAGTCAGAGAAAATTGACGTGGATTGGGCATGTGCTAAGGAAACCTGAAAAGACAAAGTCATATAAGCAATACAGTGGAATCCACAAGGAAAGAGGTAGACCAAAGATGAGTTGGCTGAGAGGAGTGGAAGAAGAAGACGTCAGAAAGATTGGAAATATCTGGGCACAGATGACGAGAGAAGCACAAGAGGTAGATGGAGATCCGTGATCGAGGCTGTATGCTCCCAATGAAGCGAAGAGAAATAAGTAAGGACCAGAAGAAGAGTTCTCGGCCTGGCTGGCTGCGTAGATAGCGTACTGACTCACCAACCATTGGGATGGAGATTCTAATCACACCGTCGATAGAGATGATTGCTAATGTCTTCAGGTAATGGGTGAATTTTATTTCCCGGAATAAAGCTAGTATCTCGCTAATTCAATGTTTGTTCTGTAGAGCAGAATTTCCTGATTATTTCTCCTTAAGTCCATCCACCATACTAATATTCTACTTGTTTAAAACTTTTATTTGTGAGAGTGGAAACTGCATATATTAAAAAAAAAACATTCTCGTTTATTATTTAAATTAAGGGGATATTTTATCCCACATTATTTCAAAGCCGAATAAGAAAACTCTAAGATAGAAATCAAAGAGTTTCATGCCGAATATAGAAAATTATAAACGTTCGGCGAGTCCAAGCGTGAGCAAACACCTGGGTGGTACAATACCGGGAAACTCGTTGTAAAGGTGGATAAAGCTACGATCTTTATTCTTAGTATTCCTAATGTAAAACTCATCCCCTAGGAGATGTATGTTGTTTTACATTAAGGGAGATAGGTCACTACCCAGACCGGTTTCAACCTTTATTGAGGTCTCATCAGTGAGTAGGTAGACCAAGAGCCTTTTGACTCTTTATTTCATTAATTTATCTGTGCACCTTTTTGACAGCTCGTACTCTAAAATATTAAAGCTATTATCACTATAATCTTGGTATTATTTGGTCTACCTACTCACTGATATCCTAGAGGAGGAGATTTACATTAAGGCAAATCCTAAGAATAGCGATCGTAGCTTTATCCACCTTTACAACGAGTAGCCCGGTATTGTACCACCCAGGTGTTTTCTCGCGCTTGGACTCGCCGATCGTTTATAGTTTTCTATATTCGGCATGAAACTCTTTGATTTCTATCTTAGAGTTTTCTTATTCCGCTTTGAAATAATGTGGGATAAAATATCCCCTTAATTTAAATAATTTTAACATCACCGAAGTGAAGCCTTTTGGCTCTTTATTTCTTTAATTCTTGTTAATGTTTTGCTGCTTTTATTAAGCGATAAAAATTGAATTAAAAGGGAGTAAATATCAACACCATTTTTCATTCTTAAAAACAAAATTCGTAAAAAAATGTGCGTAGCGATTTTGTTTACTTATTTCAGAGCCTTTTAATTAAACACGTATAATAAGAGAGAGAAAGAGAGAGAATACGAGATGGAAGAGAAGGGTATACAGTTCTTGATGGACTGCAAAACTCTTTCGACTAATTCGCCTACCCTCAAGATGACTAATCGTGAAAATTCTGGAGAGGGAAGAAGAATTCGATTTTCTTAAGATAACCTAAACCAAGCGGTTATACTGCCTTACAAGAAAGCAGCACTAGACAATAGGGATATCTCAGTTCCTGAATGTCATGCAGCGTAAATTAATTATGAAGATTGATTTCTTCAAAACAGCCTATTTTGTGGGCGATTGCTCATGAGAAACCATCCAAGTAATGAGCTGTTCATGAAGCTTTTCGTACCTTTAAACGCCACTTTGTTAAACATCAACTGCGCTGAAAGATGGTCACAATTCGTTCGTCCAGTGTATATTGACGGGTTAATTAGATGACTGTAATTGTGGTACGAGGCATCTGTAACGCTTCACTGAAGTTAAGTCCGGGAAAAGAACTCCGACACAGCAAACGGTCCTGAAAGCTAATAATGTTCCTGAAAGAACAATCGGAGGTTGGTATAATGAAGCGAGTCGTTGTTCCTAATCCAATGACCCCGTGCATATCAGCTAAACTTTAAAAAACGCAGTCTAGAAAGAAATATTTCCTTCCAGTTCCTTAACCCTGCTTTTCCTTCAAGCACAAATCAGTGATCGGTATAAAGAAATAAAAAAAAATCCTAAAATTTTATTAGTTCTTGAATAAAAAATGAATTCTTGAATGCTTCGATCTGATAGTGTTTTTTTTTGAAAAAGATGAATTTAACAAGTCTTGTACAGTGTTAGAAGTATTGTCTCGCTGTCCCCCCCAACTTACATCTCACCTCAAAAACTGATAAATCTACTGGCGAATACATAATTAACAGTAATGCTAACCCAACTAGAAAAATCTAAGAAGACATGATGTGGAAACAAATATTTTCCGATTGACTGCTATATAATGCTCCCGCATTTATTACAGTGGCCTTCAAAGCTACTTTTTGTAATTTTTATAGAGAAAATCTGGAAACGCAGAAGAAAAAGAAGAAAATAAAACAGCTTAAAAACACAACTTCAAGAATATCGCACTAACAGATGGTTCTTCACTACATTAGAAGTATTTATTACTTCCTCCATCAAAAGATTTCACGATGTACAAACAGAAGCCATTTTTTCCTTTCCATTTCAGGTAGTCATGGTAGTGAAAAAATAATAAAAAGAAATTGTTAAAATTAGCAGCAGATGACATAATTTAACAGATATGTTAATGTAATATGTTTACTCCATATTTTTAACTCTTCAGTTTCTTTACTATAAAAGTGAACTGCAAATTATCATGTTTAAAAACTAAAGAATGCACGTATAGTAAATAAAGATTTAACATGTTGAAAGGTTTCCACTTGGTTATACTATAAATTAAAGATACCAAGAAATTATATACTTGGTTTAATCCTTTATCGAAGTGTAAGCAAACAAGTTTGCGCTTGAACTGGACTGGGGCAACTCGTATATAGAAGCTAATGGCTTCACATCACTTGCCTTAGTATCCCATAATGCAAAGCACATATCCTCACGAGTATGTATAATGCTGTGCATTATGGGAAGGGTCACTACCCAGACCGGTTTCGACCTTTATTAAGGTCTCATCAGTGGGAGCCAGATGAGACCTCAATGATGGTCGAAATTTTGTTCGCCCTTTACTATTTACTCGTGCGCTATAGATTCGGATTTTTTTCTGGATGGTACTAGAATAATCTTCTAGAAGTTATGAAAGCTACCGAAAACATATTGACGAGAATTAGCGCACCTCAAAACGTTTGCAGATATTGTGTGATGATCCGAGTAAGTACCTGATTTTGAAACAAGGATTCAGTTTATTACCTTTTTCAACTGTAATAAAATGAAGAGGATACAATTTCGGAGAATTTAGCCAATCGTGTTAATTTTAAACTACTAAATAAAAGAAAGGCAATCTCTTTCAGATTGCCACAGTCCACTGCCATATTAATATGATTTACAACTTATTAAATTCATGATATAAATTTTCTTAGAGAGGAAAAATATGATGCACGTAGTGATTACAAAAACCAAGCAAACAAATGGGTCCAGTGAATATGCATAATTAACGGATATACCTTATATTTCCAGTCATTCCAATCAAACCAAAGAAAAACAGGCAGGTAGAATGTGATAACATGAATCGAACGAGAGATAGAACCATAGAGTAAGTGCGTTACAAAACACCGAGTTAAAAAAATTACAATAAACACCCTAATTTCAACTTGTATCCCTGCAGCAAAATAATGATGATAAAGTCAGTTTTAATAAAAAAATAATAATAAAACAGGATTATATAGCGAAATGTATGCATCTCAATCATATCTCAATAAGAATCCTATTTAAGGTTTTTGGCTTGCTTTTATTTACCATAAAATGCAACTTTCGAACCTCCATAATGTTAGCATCAGTCTCACCTGATTAGAATAAGAAATCAGTATATTCTGCCTTAATATTTCTCAAAAAAAAATAATAATAAAACTTCAACTAGATAATTTCGAAGTCTATGAGTCTCTCAGCAATTGCTACAAAAGAATAATTTTTTTTGCACACTATGTTGTGACGTTTTTTTAAACATGACAAAACAGTGTATAGAAAAGTTCTTTTAGAACATAAAGGATAAAGTTATGGGCATGTGCGAAAGAAAGAAAATGAAATTTTAATCAAGCAGCATGCCTTGAACACATACAGCCATTTGACGTTTATTTCTTTCTCAGCAATCGGTAACCGAAGCATAATTATAAACTATACGCAAAGCTATACAATATTATAGTAGTTCTATGGATGTACTACCTTAAACAGGATACACATTACCAAGCACTTCCATAAAAACATTTCGATTACCTATAAACTAGTTACATAATTCCTTAGAAGAAAAAATCTAAATAAAATACTTATTTTATATGTTTCAACAGTCAATTTTCTCAGCAAATTGACGACACAACTGAGGCATGCCAGCTACACAGGATAAAAACATATTTACGATAGACACAAGAAAGCAAAGGTTTGTTTTTGGATAATCTTTCGTAAAATTAGATGATAAAAACCTAGGGTAATGTAGCCAACGTACAGACACACATGATCTTGCTGGAAATGAGAACTATAAGAGACTCAATTACAATTCTATTATCTCCTACTTGATTCACACAAATGGTAAATCGCTGTCTTTCAGAAGACACTCGGAAGAAGAATTTCCAGTGGTGAATGGAACTGAAGTCTTATGAAAATGTTCTTAATCCCTTCAACAGTCCAAAGGGAGATTTGTATCCTTTTTGCACTCTTGTATACATATAGAAGGACAAAAGTGGATACAGTCACATGAATATATTAGTTAACAAGTGTTTCATCCATACAAGGTGCAAGAATCGCAAATAATAGTATGGGAAATGTTCATATGATAAGGATTAAGCTCATTGGTATCGTCGAAGTGAAAACTTCACAAACAGTGCTACCGCATATTTAAAAGTATTTTCGTATGCATACATAATATTATATTATAAACTAAAGGCAATTGTTGCATTAAAGTTATCGTATAGGTATTAGTAGAATTATTAAAACAATGCCCAACTAAATGCTAGCAGTCGAAGACAGAAGAGGAAATTGGCGCCATCTGTCTTAATTTACTGCCCATTAGACATTCATGGCGAAGGATTTAACACAGCACACCGTGCCGGCTGGGACGTCGCCCGGTTTCAACAAGGTCCGCGTTGCCATTTGATAGCAGCTCCAGGAATGGCAATGAGAACTTAGTGACTGACGCTACCATCACCACTATCACTGACGAAAATAATGAAAAAACTGGATCCATTTCAGACTCCGCAACCATTTAATGACCAGAACTTGGAATATAAGGACTATACTACAATCAGGCAACTCACATCACTACAGCGCGAACTAAAAAATATGAATGGACTGTTATGGGACTTTGTTAAATTCGATGGGCCAAAACAGGAGAGTTAACAACAGATGAAGGACATTTGCTTCTTTACTCTCGATGTGACTGCAGCGGAAAAGAAGGTATCGCGAGTTTGATACACAAATCATCACGGAATTCTGTCATGGAATTCAATCCTATCAAGAGCAGAATTGCTCTAGTCGGCCCAAGAGGAAAACCACTCAATATCACCATCATAAGATCCATGCCACAACCACAGTCTACGAGGACTTCGAAGTAGAGGAGTTTTATAGTCAACTTAATGCAACAATCACCGGAACGAATAGAAAAGACCTTTTGATTGTACTGGGCGATTGGAACACCAAAATTGGAGCAGACATCGGCAAGGATTTTCTCCCACTTGTCGGACCGTATGGCTATTGGGAGACAAACGAAAGAGTTTTGAATTGATCAATTTTTCCTCACAAAATGAACTCACCATTATTAACACTCTATTTCCTCCATAAACCGTTCAGAAGATGGACATGGACTTCCAATGATGGTAAAACACACAAATCGACTTTATTTTTGTAAGCACAAAATTTAAAAACTCCATCAACCTCACAAGAACCATATCATTTCCTGGAGTCGACATTGGCAGCAACCACAATATGGTCTTCAAAACTGTGAATATGAAAATGAGGGAAATATTACTTACAAAATCAACTCGTAAAAGATATAATATAGAAAAATTAAAAGATCCCCAAATAAATCCACTATATAAATACAAATTAAAACACATTTTTGACACAAGCTTCAAAAAATATAATAATATCGAATCTAAAACCAAATACTTCTCACAAAAGATAACTGAGACAGCTGAAGAAATTCTTGGATACAAAAGGAAAGTCAATAAACCATGGATAACCAAAAATAATTTGGACCTATGCGACGAAAGAAGAAATTTGAAATCTCATATTAATAGCGGTGATAATAGAGAACAGTATAAAAATATTACTAACATTATTAAAAGAGAAATCAAATATACTAGAAATTTATGGATACCAGATGAATGCAAAAATATAGAAGATAACCAAACCTTTCACTGCAATTAATTGGAGCATAGAAGATGAAGATGGAACTGCTATCACGGAAAACCAGAAAATAGTTGATAGATGGAAATGTTACGCAACCAAACTTTTTCAAAAGGACCCTCAACTGACTGACGATATTTTGGACGGAATTTTGCCAGGAGGTTCGGAGGAAGGAGATTACCCAATATTAAAAGCAGAAGTCATTGCAGCAGTTAGCTCATCAAAAATAGGAAATTCACCGGGAATTGATGGTGTAACTACAGAACAATAAGCCTTATTAGTCATCCAAGCAAAATCCTGTTAAACATATTATTGTAAAGAATCGAAAAGAAAATAGAAAGAAGATTATCAGATGAACAAGCGGGTTTGCGGAAGTCCAGAAGTACAATCGACCATATTTTTACAATACGCATACTAGGTGAAAAATACATAGAACGTAACAAAATAATCTGCCACAACTTTTTAGACCTTCAAAAAGCTTTTGACTCAATATGGCACGAGGCATTGTGGAATATTCTAGAACATTATGGTATTGATAACAAAATCATTAGGATTATTAAATCTCTTTATTCCTCATCAATATGAGAATTGAAATTAAAAATTACAGCAGTTAACCATTCCGAGCAGAACGGGTGGTAAGACAAGGATGCATCTTGTCCCTTCTTCTTTTTAATTGTTTTCTGGAACATGTCATAGATGAAGCTCTTTATGAATATGACACTGGAATAGTAGTTGGTGGACTATGAATAAACAACTTACGTTTTGCAGACGATATCGATCTTCTGGCAGAGAGTGAAAAAAGAAATACAAGAGATAACCAGTCGCGTTTTCGGAACATTACAAAATATGGATTATACATAAACCTACAAAAAACAAAAACAACGATAATCTCAAAATCAGACATTGAACGCTTAAAGATACAAATTGGCAATAAACAAATTGAGAATATAAAGAAGTTCACTTATCCAGGAAGCACGTTGTTTCAAGATGGTCGTTCAAAAACCGACATTAAATACCGAATTGCTAAGGCAACCGTGGCCCAACAGAAGTTAAAACCATTGTGGGGAGATAACAGAATAGAAATCACAACCAGACTAAGACCAATTGACACCTTGGTGAATTCTATCCTCTTGTATGGTTGTGACGCCTGGACTTTATTGAGGGAAGATGAGAGGAGACTCCTGTCTTTCGAAATGAAAACTTACAGAAGACTTTTGAGAATTCCCTACACCGCTCACGAAACCAATGAAAATGTCCGAAAACTGATTGATTCAATAGACGGGAGAAGAATGGAAAATATTCTGACAGTCATCAGAAGAAGACAGATGAAATGGTTCGGACATGTGGAGAGGGGTAATGGCATTCCAAAGCAAGCACTAGAAGGAATCGTTCCGGGACCAACGGTTAGGGGCCGACCTCGATTAAAACGGACTGATAACATAAAAAAATGGACAAATCCCTCCCTTTCTCAGCTGACATCAAGAACAAGAGACCGAGAGACGACTGGAGGAGGCTAACAACGAATATCACCTACCATCCATAAGTGACAAACGGTCCATTTAGGACTACGGGAGAGAAGAATATTAGTAGAATTTATACGGATCCTACAAAGTTTCTAACTAGCTCTGCATTATGTATATTAGAGGTACTATAGAAGTTATTGCGGTATAGTTTTAACAAGCTTTTCTACTTCTGCTGATGATGATACTACAGTCAATTTAAATATTCAACCTAATTCTATTTAGCCCACTTTTAACATAATCCTATTTAGACCACTGATTAAAAACAAATAAAAAATAAAACTTAAATCTATTCGAATATCAAAGCTGAAATAAAAAAGACACAAACGAATATCAAATATCAGATAGAAAATAATGAAAATGGTGGATGATATCATACCATAGCAGTTAAGTAGCTCAGGTTTGAAATTCTTTCTATACTGAAGCGTCCTAACAATATTTTATTTATTTAATTTGGATCATATGGAAGTGAGCTAATGCGCAATAGACCATTGATTAGTCAATAGCCAAATTTTTCATATTTTTCTAAGTACTTTAAAATGATCGTAGTTATACGAAATCCTAGTTATACCCGTATTTATTAATTGCGCATGGCATTAGAGGAGGGATTGCGTACTGTCTGAGATGATGTGAGATAATATAAAGTATCGTACACAATTCTATGGTTTTCTTGATAACTTTTACACTAAAAAAATAAAACTGTCCTTGTTAATAACTGTGGTGTACTAATACTGACAGAATTAATCTTGTCTATCAGAAAAAGTATCTCCAAAAAATCATAGTCAGGTTATTTACTTCATTTATTTGAAACATTGTTTGTAACTATATATAGTTTTTAATCCTTCACCAATCATTGCTTTAAAATATCCTATTTAGACCAAAACTACGTCTATCTAAACGAAATAAGGAAAAAAAAACACACGATACTTATCTTAAAACATATGGTATATTTTGTTTTATTTTTCCGCTTCTTTGTAAGCAGTCTTGTTTATTTTTTTACGAATCACGTAAACAACACAATTAACTTCTTGCTATAGTCATTTTGTAATTAGAGAAACAGTTAGATTTGACGAGGAAAAGTACTTAATTATTTCAAGATTACTTGACTAGCGAGTTCATTCTTACTTCTTCGCTCTATAGAATGTGAATAATACTAATGCTTTACTGAATAAAGTACTTGATTTCCTTGAAAACTTCCAGTTCGAAATCCACCCTTCATCAGTCGAACTTATAAACTGTTCCACGCCCAAAATATGTTTTAAAGATTTTATTTGATAAATAAATATTTGGTGTCTCTCCTGCGCTTGCTCACACCCACACGCATACACAAATAAAAGGAAATTTCCAAATATTACTTTTCCATAATCATACGGAATTTACGGGATGTCAGTATACGGAAGTGAAATGATGCGCATCATAATGTTTTCAGTACGGAACTAATGTTTATAGCTACAGAAAATATCCATTTCCTACACTCAATCATGCTGAATACTGTGTTTTTAAGGAAGAAAATCAGTGGTGAGGGAGGAAGTCATACCTTTAGATAATATCGGGAAAGTAGGTAGTAGTACATCTGATAGTAGGTAAAAAACAGGAAAGACAGAAACGTAGAATTTAGATCCTTTGACGCAATTCTTACTTCCGATAATAGGGACATTTAAAGAGACTGGTTACTTATTCGCTGCATTAGGTTCAGTTACACCACAGTCTCTTACTGTTCTCCGGTGAGTAAAATATTCTACTTCTATAAAATCCCGATACAAATGAGAATTAAAATTACCCGAAGCGTTACTATTTTCATGTTTGCGTTTTTCAATTATGCTTTTAATGTGGCCTTGTCGATGGAAGAAGCAATGAAATAATTGATTTAATTCACTTAAATATATTAATTAAATGCCTTAATAATTTTTAGTTTCTCTAATAGACTATAGAAACTGCACGAAAAGTATTTTAAGATAACAATATATATATTCAAATATTCTATGGTTCGTGACTTTAAAGCTATTTTTGTTTTAACAGATTTGTTGCCGACGTACTACTTAGAATGTTTGCCAGAAAATCTGCATATCTCTGTTTGGTTGTTCTAATCGCTAATTTATTCTCTGCACCATATGTATATGCTGGCATGGGAGGTGGCTTAGGTGGTGGCAAAGGACATGGCGGCTTAGGGGCCCTGCTAATTGCTGGTCTTCTGGCCAAACTGCTCAGTCATCATGGAGAAGGAGAAAGCCATCATAAATATCATTACATTCCTGTTCCTATTCCTATTCACTACAAAGAACATGTCATTCCCGTGCACTACGAACACCACTCTGTTCCGATGCACTTTGAACATCACTCAATGGGCTACGGAGGAGGACACTGGTAGCAGACAGTTGTCGAGGAAACGAAACATATTGCAAACAAGGAAAACATCCGTGCTATTCACACCAGGAGCACGTAGATATCTTTATAGATCAAGTGACAGAAAAGATAGTGCAATGTGGCCGTATTTTATTCTCATAACATTGCTCTGCTCAAAAATAACTATTTGTAAATAATTTGGAATCAGTTGCATAGATATTGTAAAGGCAACTGAAACCATCAGATTCTTGTACATAAATAAAGATATGTTTATTCATCCATCGTATGTTTTTCCCTTTCTTAAGACAACACTGCACAGCAATTATCCTTAAATTGCTTAGATTATTACGTACACTACTATTAGAAATTTTCCCTGCTGATTGCACAAACGGTGCACTAAATTCTTTACTTTTCGAAAAGGCTACAAGAGGTCAATGGATTCAATGAACGTGCACACAGCACACGCAAAAACCCTGAAGAGCTATCGCAATTAAAGTAATAGGCCCATTGAAAGATTGTTTCGTGGAATTGCGTCACAGCAAAATTGATTTTGAAGGTTAAAAAAAATGATTCCTGCATATCCCTTTCAGTGTTTAATACTGAAAACATTAGATAATATGCAACTGAAGAAAAAGAAATTATGCAGGAATATGATAATAAGCAACTGAAGAAAAAGACAGCCTGCAAAATTATGCAAGAATATATTTTTTTCAGTGTTTTCAGTTACTTAGAATTCTCGATATGTCCAAGTGATTGAAGTGGGATGAAATATTCCCATTTTCTTTCAGAGTGAAATTCACGCCCCACAGTACAAACGTTGTGAAGGTGCGATATGGTAACATGTGACGTCACATGCTTCTAATGTTTGGTGCTGCACCTTTGCGATGAATCTTTCTGAGACCTTTTTACGGGTCATTACTGCTTTGGTAAATCAGAGTAGCATCATTCACGAGGGAGAGAGTGATGTGTAGGTTCGGGGTGGAGGCGCTGGAGGTTGCGGAACTCGAAACTCGCTCTGATTGGGATCATCAAATTGAGAAGTGTTTAATACGAAAGCTTTAAATGTCAACATGTTTAAAGAATTTCCAGAAGATTCAGGAATGGTTATATTAACTTGTATTGCGATTTGTGATCAGTTCTTTTCAAGAATCGCAATACGAGTTAATATCATATGAGAACTAAGGAAAAATAGACATGAAAAGACCCAGAGGAAGAGTAAGGAGAACTAGATGACATGATGAATGGAGACAGGTACACGACCTTGAAAGAGAAGGCTCAGAACAGAAGACAGTGGAAGGAAAGTTCTGCTACAAAGAAGAACCTGCTCAATTGCAGAATACTCAAGAAGAAGAAGAACGACGATGTAAAGAGAGAAAATAAAGTAATGATTATTCTACATTATCTACGTATAATGTCGTATTCATTTGAGTATCGGCATGATAATGATTGAAAATATGCAAGTAATGATCATTCTAATCTTCCCATATGAATCCATGTCTAGTGCGTTTTTAGAAGACTAAGTAGAAGTTAATAAGAAAACAGGAGGAGTGTACGTAAGTTTCATTTACTTCTTATTTGCATTACAGTAATATTCAATAAATGATACACAAGTATGGCCCGATGGCAATACAATATAATGCAGCGACCAGTAATCGAGCACATATTCAACTGCATATGACTCAAAACAGTATAGAAGTTTTAAACAAAAATCCAAGGCAATTGATTATGGAATTCAGAGTCAAATAATACTCTTAATGCACTTGCTTCTTTCTATTACCAGCCTAATAGATTGAATTTCCAATGGCATGAATTCCATGTCATATCAAAAGAGATTCCATGCCGTGTCTAACATCTATCCATCTGGAGTAATATGAAGCCGCTACGATATTAATGAGTTATTATTATTTCTTGTCTTAAGCCTACGTATATCTCTTTTTCTTCTAGACATGTGTAATTATCGCATTTGCTAATATTCTGTCTTCTATTCGCTATAAGTTTTCACCGATTCTTTTTATTCTTTCTATTATCATTTCAGTGCATTTATTTGAGAATAACTCATTTCTTATTTCGTCGTTTCATATTCTATCCATTCTGGCATATCCTTTAACAGATCTAAGGTATTTCACTTAAGCTGATTGCATCCGTATAACATTTAATTATAACCTGCCACGTTAATTATGGTAACGTGTACTCTATTAGGTTCGATTTGGAAATAGATCTGATTAGAAAAAAAAATGGCTAATTATATCATCATATTTCACAAATCATTGACTATGGATTAGCCCTGATAGAATAGACAGACTCATTATCATCTTGTTAATAACTGAGAAAAGGCTTTATTTGCCTTCACTCAAAATCGTTTTATGTCATTTTAATGAGAGCTCTTCTATTGTTATATACTGTATCTTCTGACAAGCGATAGTTTCCAAAATTAATGGTGATTGCTCACCTTGTACAGTATAAACATGAAGATATTTCTAAAAAATCTCCTTTTTGGTCCATTTCTAAAAATGGTGATGCCGATTTTTCTTTAAGCAAAATCTATTTCAGTATTTACGTAGGCTGTTCAATAAGTAATAAGACTATATTTATACAGAAAACAGATTACCTTTAATCGTCATTTACATGGTCTTTTTCGAAGTAACTCCCGTGAGACGTGATGCATTTGTCCCAACGTTGCGTCCACTTCTTAAACACATGTGAGAGTCCGTTTTTTGAGAGTTCTTTCAAAACCGCCTCCGCAGCTTTTACACATGCTTTGTTGCTTTCGAAATGGCGGCCTCTTAGTGGTTTCTTGAGCTGAGGAAACAGCCAGAAATCGCACAGTGCGAGATCAGGACTGCATGGAGGATGTGGTAGGATATCTGTGTTGTTCTTCTGCAAAACGTCCACTACACAACCAGCAATATGTGGCCTTGCATATCGTGGTGCAATAAGAAGCCATTCTTCAGCAATGGACGTTTCCTTTTGACGTGCTTGATGATAATCGCTGCCGTGTTGATCATTGTCTCTGTGATGGACGTTGAAGGTCTTCCCTCACATTCAAGAGCTTCCACATTTTGCCTTCCTTCCTTAAAAGTTTTATGCAAGCGAAAAGCAATTGCCCTCGACGTTGCTTCATCGTGGACAGCTTCGCGTATCATGTTAAAAGTCTCCGATGGCGAGTTTTGCAAACGCACATAACGCTGTTCCAAGGACGCTTCCATTTCGAAGACTGGTAGCGCCTTGTAGGCGCGCCGAAACAAGCTTGCGTTTAGTCACGTGACACTCTGGCACATCAGCCCGTATATGCCATCTATCAACCTCTTTTGTTAATACAGACAGCAACATTTCTTTATTCCACAGAAATTAATATTGTGATAGCTGGTTTCGCCACAATAAAATTAGTCTTATTACTTATTGAACAGCCCACGTAGATCTCAAACGTAACATATATAATGTTAGATTATCCCATAATGACGCCTTAGTCGTTACAATTACTACAGCACGATATAGTATGGTCTATACACTACGCAAAATGTAATTCGCTATGTTATATGAGCTGTTATATTTTGACTAATATTGCAATATACTATATTATAATATATTACAAGAAAACTACCAAATACAGTGTTGCTTAACACAGAAAAAAGCATATTCTTTATTGTAAACTTATCATGGAGACATTTATAACTCTAATACAAGCTATCAATGCTGGTGTTTAAAAAACCTTATTGAATGTCTACAAGCATATCTCATAGTAATAAAAAAACTGTACAATATGAGCTCGGTAATGTCTGCAATTAACTAAAATAAAATATCAATGGAACAACTCTTAGTAAATTTATAATGGGGTTAATGAAACTGTTGCTATACCACATTCAACAAGCAGGCGAATTCAAAAACACAACCGCAGAAATAATCATCAAATAGCCATAACAAGAGAAAATAACTGACCCATGACAACATCAGATGAAGCTTCAAAACAGCAGAGCAGCAAATAAAAATATCAGATTCTAAAACTATGGCATATTAGAATGCTGTGAATAGACTAAGTGCGATTTTTTCAAGCTAGTCCAAGTCTCAAATTCAGCAAGGTGTTAGTCGCAGTGAGAGAGAGAGAGAGAGAGAGAGAGAGAGAGATTCACTAAGAGATGAATACAATCTACAACAGAAACACATTTATAAGCATCCATGCTATTTATTAGTACATGGATTCAAATTCCCAAGTCGCAAAGCGGACAAACTAACCACACGGACAAACAAGCCAGTAAAAATAAATACTGATATCACTACTGTGTAGCTCAGTGGAAGTGGCGCTTGCGTCCTCTCCGCTTGGCCGCTCCTAGTTAGACCTAGGTTCTTGTATAGTCGCTGACTGAAGGAACTTTTTCTGATCCTATCTTCGACCGGTTCCCGAGTTAGTCGATCTCTGGCACTGGCAAGTGGGTTTTTCCTCCCGGAAACTTGGGCTTTTCGTCCCGTAAACTCAAGAAAATCGACCGTAGTACCCACATTATTTCAGACAGTAACATATCTCGTTAGGGGTCGGTACCAAGAGATGGCAGCACTTGTTTGTCAGCCTCTTCATCGGTGGCTACTATTATTAGTGATAGACATGGGCCAGCTATCTCTGATTGGCTACTGGTGGAGATTGAGCTGCTCACTCAGTCTCCAAAAGCTAGATAGGGTACAAAGGCCTACTTCCTATTAGGGAATAAAAGGCGTTAGCTGATTTTTATTTATTATATTTACAACCGGAAAATTCCTGTATTCAAAGAAGGTGCACTGATGCCATTGCAGAATGGTCTACAAAGTAAAATGTCTCAATAAATTTCGGTAATTTATATATTGAAAGGGTAATATAATTTCTGAATTGAAAAATGTTCATTATAGGAATCACCCTAATAATAGACTAATATCAGCAAACACTAGGAGTAAAATAAATGTTACGTGTAAATTGTTTAATGTTATGTTTATTGGAAGTTGTTCTACTGAGTATCAGAAGAATATTTCATCTCACCTGAAGATAATTAAAAAGAATAAAAAAGACCACTACGTATTTAAATATACTGAATAATAATTCTTTTATTTGTACAGTTAGCAAACATGTAATGTATTGAATAAAAACATTCATGAACATGTTACAATGCTCTGTTTAACACTCATGCAAAGACGAAACATCGAGAGTACGATAAACTAATTCACACACGCATATATTGAAAAACAAATCCTAAAGTGGCAGCAACATTTCTACCAATGGCTTTTGTGATGATGCATGGGAATGAAAACAGGAATGAAGTGATGCTCATGATGTCCTTCTTCTCGATGGTGTCTGCTAAAAAGTTTAGCCAAGAGTCCAGCTGCTAACAAATGCTCTAAACCACCATCGCCCTTGCCAAATCCGCCCTGAGCTTGCAAATCCTGTACCAAGAGCGATGTTATGACAAAAAATACGAAACACAAGCAGATACACTTTCTTGCAAACATCATGCGGAATTACGTATTAATTCAGAATACCCTGCTAAGAGAAAAGAAAATCTCAATATAATAATGACAATATTAGATAATAAATAAATTGTTAAATATTAGATAATTAAGGTATGACATTTAAGAAGTATTAGAGGATTTGTGGTTATACTTTAACGCATATATTATTATAAAAAGATTATAATCTCTTTATTCTGAATTTTTTTACTATAATATCTAATTTTTGTCCAAAGATATGAGATTTTCATGGAAGAAAATTTGAACAAGCCTCATTAATAAAATAATACTCTACAGTTATTTATTAATTTTTATTTTTTGCGTACAGGGATAAAAGTCAACCACTTGTTCTCAATGAATAGCTGTAATTTGAATTCTATTCGCCCACTTTTTCTCATTTATATTCTAGGTAAAAGTCGACTTATTCATGTTTATGGAACAACTTGAAAGAACGAAAGAATTAATCAGAATAATCCCAAAGGAAAATAAGTGAAGGTATTAATCAGCAAGCAAATCATATATCAAAGTAATGTGTAGGCCTGAGATGACTCCCAAATCATACACAGTTTCCGTGATTTACTGATGGAATTTATCCATCACGAAATATCGCAATCATACAATCATGGTGTGCCAATTTATGCCATTTATGAAACAGCATGAATGATTAGCGCGATGGTATATCAACAATGCTATCGGTTTTCGAAACAAGGTTGAAAATCAAATGGCTGAAACAAGGTTGAAAACCAAATGGCTGAAACAAGGTTGAAAACCAAATGGCTGAAACAAGGTTGAAAACCAAATGGCTGAAACAAGGTTGAAAACCAATACCGATACCGAAACCGATATTAAGGGAAAACAGTTTCCTTCACAAATATGATCTACATAAAATAATTAAATTTGCAGATTTAGATCTACAAATCTAAAATGCAGATCCTTGTCATAAGCCAAGGATTTCTCGACTATTTTGTCTCAAAGTAAAAATCTGATCTTGATAACCGGTATTAGAAATGATCAAGATCACAGGAACTCAACTTAATCTTCCCCCAGTTTCTCTTCCAGAAGTTTTCTTTGTTTCTTCTCAAGTATAAGATGATGATATTTAGCCTGCAGATCTCTACTGCTGTCAAAGTCTCTCTTCCATATGCGAGAGGGTTGGGTTTACTCTTCCGATGGTGACCTACTCCAAATGGAAGGGATTATCTATCTGTATGTGTGAATGAAAAGAGACAATTTCAACATCCATTCCCTAGGGTGGGGGGAATTCAAACCCACAGTCCACTGGCTGGAGGATATCCTAAAATCTCAGCTAACCGGGTTATCTTTCTTTCAAGTACTTGATGATGAATAAATCTCATCTGGATTTCTCAAGAACAGAGCTACTCTATAGTTCGCACATGCATTTTCCTTTCTCTTTCTTATAGACAGATATCATCAATGCTTATTCAGTATTGAATATATTTGTTTGGAAAGACCTAGAATCATATTCCGTCTAACATGTTACATGTTTTCAACTGAAGGTGACTCATCCCTTTATCTTCCAAAAAACCTAAGATTCCAAAAGCCAAGAATACATTTAGCAGGCTGAAGACTATATATATATATACATAATCTAACTGTAAGTGTATATACGTACGAGTATATATAACCCAACCAAAAGTATAATACCTAAGAGTATACGAGGGTAGTCTGAAATGTTCTCGGCCTAACAACGAATTAATAATTTCAAAATTATTTCTATTTTTCAATATAACCCCCCTTAACACTAATACATTTATTCCAGCGCCATTATCCCGTCCCTGTGGTGACTCTAAGTAAGATCTGCAAAATACTCTTCTACAGCTGCAATCACCTCTCGATTCGAAAAAAAAAAACGCTTACCAGCGAGGAAGAGTTGTTAGAAGTTTTGGGAAGTTTTGGGAAGAGATAAAAGTCAGAGGGAGCCAAATCTCGATAAAAGGGTGAATGATCCAACAATTCATAGTGCAGATCCCTTAATTTTCCCATTGCCAAAACACCTTTGTGGCAGGTGCATTGCCCTGATGAAAGATGATTTTTTTTCTTCTGCAAACTGGGCATTTTATCACAAATTTTTCCGTCTAGTCTGGTTAAAAGATCGGAATAATATTCCCCGGTTATTGTTTTACCCTTTTCAATATAATTAATAAACAAAATGCCTTTAGCATCCCAAAACCCCGACACCATGACCTTTCCTGCTGATGGAACCGACTTTGTCTTCTTTGGCGCTGAACAAGCGGCTTCTGTCCTCTGTTTTGACTGTTGTTTCCATTCTGGTGTGTAATAGTGAGTCTAAGTCTTATCCATAGTAATAAATGGACGCACAAAATAGTTTTATTCTTGTTGAAATTCTCCAAGCAGTGTTCAGAGATTTTAATGCGAGTGCGTTTTGGTCTGCTGTGAGCATGCGCGGCACCCATCTTTTGCAAAGCTTTTTGATTTGCAATTCTCATGCAAAGTGTATCATACACGTATATTTGAAATACCCATAGTCTCAGCAATTTCACGCACTTTGACTCGCCGGTCATCCAATACCATATCGTGCACCAGATCAGTGATTTTTGGTGTTGTTACACTTTTTGTACATCCTTCACGTGGATCATCTTCAAGGCTGGTATGGCCACGTTTAAACTCGGCAGCTCATTTCTTAATTGTCAAAAACGAAGGACAAGAGTGCCCATAAATGTTTATGAACTTCGAATGAATTTATTGTGGCGTTAAACCTTATTTTACAAACAATTTTATAACCGCACGATACTCAAATTTATTAATTCCAAAGGATACAGACAACACGTTTGCTTCAGAGAGCTGTATAAAATAAACTACTTGATAGAATCACTTGCAATTTCAAATAGATGCTTAAGACAGATGTACCATCTTAGAGAAAAATCTTGCCAATAGTGTTGCAATCTATGGTCGAGGCCGAGAATGTTTTTGATACCACCCTCGTATATCACATAATAGTATATATTTACTCACCTAAAGACACCGAACGATATGACCTATCCTAGGATTCTGTTAAAAATGGGATTGAGTCCTTTAAATACAACTGTTGGTAGAAGGAAATAAAAATATTTTAGTTTTTCGTTTAGTATTCATAAAAGAAATTTAAAATTTCTCGCCACTCCTGCTTCATAAAAATATTTCCTTTCTGTACATGTGACAAACAGACAATTTCTTGTGTTTTTAATTTCTAAAGAGTAAAAAAGTAATCCGACATGCATTATTTCACTAATCTATTTAGTAACAAGATTATTAAATCTGAAGTAGTTCGGAATTTCCTATAAAAGCAGATCTACTTTCTGGGCTCGTACAAAAGTAATGTTCATAAATAGAAAATGTTGCATTCACATTTGAAGCACACGTGATTAGGCACCATAATCAAACAATAATTCACTTTTTAAATATGGATTATTAATGAACCGTAAAAAATTCGCAGGTTTATTTCTTTGATAAAAGGGTTATTTCAGGCACAGCGTACAATATCGTGGAAAAACGTGTTGGACATGCGAAAAGCATTAGCATTTTTTGCTTTGCAACAACAGTGTAATAAGCATTGCTACTCAAAAGTATTTACTCTAAAAATACAGAAAATAATCTGATTGAGGATAATCCTAATTAAAAGACACAACAAGGTATCAAAACTAATTTCGATTAGTGTAAGAAATCTCACAAAAATAAACGTTAATTAAATGAAAATAACACAAACTGACCATTGTTGATAGGTAGGAAGTGCGCAAATATTTATGAGAATCACAAAAGTCAGTGTGTACAAATGTCAAGAAGATCTAAATAATTTAACATTGCGAAATTAAATAATTTATCCATAAAAATGAAGAGGCCGAGTTATTATCGCAATAAATATGGATCACCAGGAAGGCTTCGTAATACCAAATTTCAGCAACGTCACATTCTTCTCTCTCTTTCTTTCTTTTTCTCTCTATCTGTCTATCTATCTATCTATCTATCTATCTATTTATCTATCTATCTACCTATCTATTAAAGGCCATCAATGGCCTCCCACAATCCGTCACGACCTCAGTAGCACGATTGATACCAAAGAAGGGAGACCACACGTATATCCGAAACTGGCGTCCTATCAACCTAATTAATACCGATTGCAAAATCATTTCCAAAGTTATAGCAAACCGAATAAAGCCAACACTGCCTGAAGTTATTGGCCAACATCAAACGTACTCTGTCCCAGGAAGATCAATACTTGATAACCTCCATTTATTAAGAGATCTCATCCACATCGCAAACAGCCAACATGAAAACCTATCACTCGTCTATCAGGAGAAGGCTTTCGACAGGGTAGAGCACGACTACCTTTATGAAGTTCTAAAGGCATTTGGCTATGGTCCTCTCATCATTGAAACAGTGCAATTGCTTTACAGAGATGCACACTTCTGTTTAAAAATCAACAACAGGCTCACTCGCACTTTGTCATACTCTCGAGGGATCAAGCAAGGATGTCCTCTCTATGGACAGTTATACACAATAGCCATAGAACCCTTTTTAAAAAGAGTACACGACACCATCATCTCCAAACGAACCAGCATAATAGAGCCACATCAAAAAATTACCCTATCACCATATGCCGATGACCTCACTGTAATAGTCCGAAATGAAGAAGAAATGACAGTAACCGAGGAAGCACACAGACTATATGCACAAGCCTCAGGGGCCAAATTAAATTCTGCAAAAACCACGGGCTTGTGGTCAGGCAGATGGAAGTCTAGAAACGATTCTCCGATCGAATGTACCTGGTCGGTCAAGCGAAGGACAAAGATACTTAGGTGTGCACCTTCAACACCAAAATATATAACACACTGAACTGGACACAGCTGCACAACCGTTTTAAACAGGTGCTAGGTAAATAGAACAGCATTCGTTCCATGTCTTCACTTAGAGGAAGAGTTATACAGATGGCTGCGAGTGTCTTATGGCATACCCTCAAAGTACTCACACCTCCTGAAGAATTTCTCTACCACATTCAAAAGGAAATCAAACGTTTCATCTGGAACAAAACTCATTGGACAACATACCCTCAACTCTGCAAGCCACTCAGCAAGGGAGGTCAAGGTCTGATTTCCCTTGAAAACAAGATTAGATCCATCAGGATAATACTCATCCAAAAGACACTTCAATGCAATCACACTTATGTAACCACCTTCGATTACATCACGAAATCATCCACCAGAGGACTTACACTTTCCATAATCCTCCGAATGGCCAGTCCTGCACCATCTCCTCCTAAACTACCTCATTTTTACAAAGATGCTCTACAGCGATGGAAAAACACAGGACATCATCACACGCTTACAGGATCAACAAAGTCAGCTGTACTTACAGAACCACTGTTTTCGAACAGTAACATCACAAGTCTCACAACTGGCCAGCCTTTTCTTTTACCTACATGGAACTGGGCAGGAATAAGAGTCAGAGGAGACTTCCTAACCCACACCCTAAAGTGGAAAGCATTCACAAGCCTACCAATGAAGAACTGAAAAACAATATCAACAGCTGCAAGCCTCCATTATAAAAGCCTATCCAGATATCGCTACACCTCAGGAAATCCGTATTCTTTCTAGAAACTGCTCGGGGCCGATATTTCATCTTGTACAATCTGAAGCCTCACTTCCAATTCTTCCCTCCAACTACAAGAAAATATACTACTTCCTCATGTCAGGGTCTCCATCCTCGCCCTTCTTATATTCATCCTTAACCCTCTCATCTACAAGGCTGCATATGCCACTCAGTTTTCAGTGGGATCTTCCATATAAATCAAAATGTGTCAAACCAGATTCCGAAATACAGTGGAGACTATGGCATAACATCTTGCCAACTCCTTCTAAGATGTACAAATTTCAGCTAAGAGAAACGGATCTGTGTCTATTCTGTGACGTTTCAGGTACCTTGGAACACACATATCTAACCTGTCCCGTAAACAAAGCGATGATCACGTACGTCCTGAATACTGCCTCCAACACCTGTAACTACGCACACAGCCAAGAAGACTACTGGAATTTAGTCCACACAGAAGAAAACAGACACCGAATATGCAATTTCCTCTTCATCTGCGCTAAGACAGTCATCTACAGCTTCTACCTAAAACAGACAAGAAGTAACCCATCCATTACTGAAACTGCACAAACCCTCATGTACTGTATATCCTCCGTCGGAAACTAAAAAGCAGGTTTTATTGGAACTTGAATACTTCAAAGAAACAATAACTATCGCGAAATTCATAGAGGCGTGGAATCCAACTGGTACTCTCTTCTGGATTGACCACGACAATACGCTTCATCTGAAAGATAACTCAGACTGAAACTGAACTGTAAATTTTGAATTCATTTATTGTATTCTCCATTGTATACCCGAAAGGAAAATGTTTTTTCTTTCTCTGTAATATACAGGGTGTTCGGGATAAATTTGACAGTTTCGTAAGGAAAAAGAAAATCTTCTTTGTATCTATTAAATTTAATGAATTGACAAAAAAACATTACAGGCAGAGTTAATTACAATACTATCAACAAGATTTACTCAAAATAACCACCATTAGCATCGATCACAGCTTCAATTCTGCTTCGGAACCTCGAACAAGCTGATGCTACAGTCTCCCTGGGAAGGGCCGCAAAAACTGTTTTAATTTTATCCATTAACTGGGCTTTTGTATTACTGGAAGTGCGATTGGTGTCTTTTTCAACTGCGCCCCATACAAAATAATCCATGGGGTTAAGGTCTGGGGAGTTTGGAGGCCAAACATTTGGACTGGTGAAGTCGTAGAAATTTTCAGACAACCATTTTTGACTTTTCCCAGAGGTGTGGCAAGGGGCCGAACCCTGCTGCCATACATACATACGGCCTACCATTGGCTACCCTTGTTATCCAGGGCTTGACTACAGTTAGCAACTCCACGAACAAAGCCCGAATTCCAATGCCAGGGTTCTTCAACACCTGTTCCTGCAGATTTGCGAGGAATTCTGCTGTACGAACGCAATCAGATCGTCTGCTAGGGATCTTTCTTCTTGCTACATCCTCGTAGTCACCATTGCAAGTCTCTAGTTCATGCCTGATTGTTTTTACTGTATTCAGGGAGCATTGGGCAGCAGTCGTAATATCCTTATTTTGATGGCGGGCACGAATCATCATGATACAAGTTATTCTCTTCCATGATTCAGGTGGGTTCCAGCTATCCATCCTTTCTGACATCTTGTATATGAATGAAGAAGGGTCCAAACTTTTAAATGAAGAGAAGTGTGTGTTAATACATGTAACTTACGGAAAAATATAATTAATTATAAATATGTCAAATTTATCCCGAACACCCTGTATATACTTATAATATGTAAATAGTTGTTGTTACCTATCGTCTAATGTATATTTTAAACAAGTTGAATAAAAAAAAATAATTAAAAAAAATCTATCTGTAAAGGCCGCTTTTCAAGCCGCTATGCCTGATAGCATAACAGAAGGGCTTCGTCATCCCAACTCAGAAGATCCGACGCCTATCTTTCTGATAAAAATCAATACATCATTGGAAAAACTTACACCCATCAACACCAACAAGATCTACAGCACTCTAACACAACAGTCGAACCAAAGCACTTTATTGAAAAATCCTGCATCATCTGATCAAACACTATTTCAATGGGACTACCATATCGCACGAGAGCCATCAAACCTGACTCAGATATTCAGTGGAGAATGTGGCACAATATATTACTCACTCCTACTATCTAAATTACGAAAATTTAACTCAAACGTCTCTGTTAACTGCCTGTTCTACTACCAATTAGGAATAGTCCGGAATTTCTACTTGGAATGCCAGTCAACAATTAATTAATCAGTTTGTCTCGGGAAATGGCAGCTCTCACCTGTGGTAGTCTTCATACAGAAGAGGAGTATTTCAATCTTGTCCATGCGGAGTCAAATAACCATTCATTCTGCAATTACCTCTTCATCACCGCGAAAGCGGTAATATACAACTTCTACCTCAGACATACAAGACCAGACAGCACAGCAGCTTCACAGAGAGAGGCAACTGACCAACTCATCGCAGCCTTCCAACAAAAGGTGAGAAGTCGGATCCCACACGACATCACCACCACAGGCAAACCAACACCTTAGATCTTTTCCACCAAGACTGGAATCCATGGAATCAACTCCTGACTGAGCAGGGTGACTGCACCAGTAATCGAGGAAGCGCATAGACAATATGCACAAGCCTCAGGGGCCAAATTAAATTCTGCAAAACCACGGGCTTGTGGTCAGGCAGATGGAAGGCTAGAAATGATTTTCCGATCGAATGTGCTTTTCCACCAAGCGAAGGACAAAGACATTTATCTAGCATCGATTTAAACAGGCGCTACATAAATGGAACTGCATTCGTTCCATGTCTTTACTTAGAGGAAGAGTACTAATTCTTAACCAGATGGCTGCGAGTGTGCTATGGCATACCCTCAAAGTACTCACACCCCCTGAAAAATTTCTCCACCACAATCAAAAGGCAATGAAATGTTTCCTGTGGAACAATACTAATTGGACAATATACTCTGAACTCTGCAAGCCACTCAGTAAGGGAGATCAACGCCTGATTTCCCTTGAAAACAAGATTAGATCCTTCAGGATAATCTTCCTCCTAAAGACACTTCAGTGCAATCATACTTATGTAACCGGCTTCGATTACATCACGAAATCCTCCCCCAGAGAACTTACACTTTCCACAATCCTCCTCCTCCGAATGGCCAGTTCTGCACCATCTCCTCCTAAACTACCTCATTTTTACAGAGATGCTCTACAGCGGTGGAAAACACAGCAATTCATCACACCCTGACAGGATCAACAGAGTCAGCTGTACTTACAGAACCACTATTTTCGAACAGAAACATAACGTCTCACAACTGGCCAGCCCTTTCTTTTCCATACATGAAACTGGGCAGGAATAAGAATCGTTGGGGACTTCCTGGCCCAGACTAAAGCGGAAAACATTCACAAGCCTACCAACGAACAACCCCAAATCTGAAAAGCAATATCAATAGATGCAAGCTGATATCATAAAAGCCTATCCAGATATCGCTATACCTCAGGAAATCCGTATTCCTTCTAGAAACTGAACACTGAAACAGGTTTCAGTGGGATCTTCCATATAAATCGAAGTGTGCCAAATCAGATTCCGACATGCAGTGGAAACTATGGCATAACATCTTGCCAACTGCTTTTAAGCTCTACAAATTTCATTTCAGAGAAACAGATCTATGTCTATTCTGCGAAGTTTCAGGTACCTTGGAACACACATATCTTGGAACACCTGTCCCGCAAACAAAGCGATGATCACCTATGTTCTGAATACTGCCTGTAGCACCTTTAACTAGCGCACAACGAAGAAGACTACTGGAATTTAGTTCATACAGAAGAGAACAATCACAGAATATGCAATTTCCTCTTCATCTGCGCTAAGCCGTTATCTAGAACTTCTTCCTAAAACACACTAGAAATAACTAGCACCATCCATCTATCCATCACCGAATCGGCACAAACCATCATATATAGCTTATGTCGAAAACTAAAAGGCAGGCTTTCACTGGAACTTGATTTCTACAAAGAAACAAGAACTGTCACGAAATTCATAGAGAAGTGGAATCCAACTAATTCTTTGTTCTGGATTGCCGACGACAATACAGTTCATCTGAAATATAGTAAGAGTGAAACTGAACTGTAACGTTGATTCATTTATTGAATTTTCTACTGCATATCCGAAAGGAAAATCTTCCTTTCTCTGTAATATATATATATATACTTATAATATGTAAATAGTCCTTTTGTTACCTATCTTCTAATGCATATTTTATCAAGTTAAAAAAAAGCTATCTCTCTCTTTCTCTCTAAACGTCGGCAAGCAACTCAATGACTGATTGAGGAGACTATCTTGCACTTAAATACTGGAAGCATGAATTTATTCATGCAAAAGTTTAAGTTTATTAAAATTGTTAAATATGATTATTATTAAGTATTCAGTTAAGCATGATACCAAGTATTGTGCGTAGCTGAGTGCTTAATAGTAATTTATAATATGAAAATAATATTGCAAATATGCTGTAATAGTTTCTTATGGATCATGTAAACATAATAACAACACTAAACAGCAATACAGCTGTAATCATAATAGGCAAACATATCACTGCAGCAGCTGCATAAGAGAATGGAATCGTTATGTCTCAAAACAAAAATGTATGAAAAAATAATAGACGAAGTTAACAAAGAAATCTGAAAGTTACGAGCTATTATTATTATTATTATTATTATTATTATTATTATTATTATTATTATTATTATTATTATCTGAGACATCCAGGGAGTCAAGGGCTCATCGAGTGAGACTGGAGATTACCCAAAGCAGCTGTCATTCCTTCCCTTAAATTAGTTCACACTAGATGCACTCACTACCCCTAAAGACAAACTATTCCACTCACTCACTGCTCTCTGAAAGAAAAACCTAGCTCTTACTCTTTCTTCACTGTAAACAAACTTAACTTCCATGGATGCCCCGTGTTTTCTCCCCACCTTCCACATAACGAAACATTTCATCTGACGATAACCTATAACATTCAGAGGTTTATAGACTTCTATCATATCTCTTCTCTTTCTGCTGTTAACCAGAAGTTGTAATCCACATACTCGCAATCTGTCCTCATAATCTAAATCTCATAATCCGATGTAATATTTGTAACTTTGGACCATTTCCACAGAATTCTGGAGACAAATCTGCGCACAATAATCCAGGTGTGGTCTTATCAAAGCCTTATAAAGAGGCAAAATGATTTACTTATCCTTAGATGTCAAGGTTCACTTCAGCATGGTAAGTATCCTCTCAGGTGTATTTGCAACTTTTACTATGTGACCTTTGAACTTCAAATTTTTATCCACACACACACACACACACACACACACACACACACACACACACACACACACACACACACACACACACACACACACATGCAGTCTGTGAACGAAATAGGAGACATTTTCGGACTGATTGTTGTGTCATATATATTCTCATTAGCTCTCAAATTATTATTTTTTGTACTTATAATATTATAGAAAAAGTACTACTCACTGATGAAGCCTCAAAAAAGACTGAAACCGGTCTGGGTAGTGACCTCCCTCCATAATGTAATAACAGCATACATTTCCTAGGAAATGTGTTTTTACATTATGGAAAATACCTAAGAATAGCGATCTGAATTTCCCCCACCTTTGCAACGAGTTGCCCGAGATTGTACTATGTACTAGGACTACTTTCATTAGCTCACGCTAGTAATTCGCTGATATTTTATAGTTTTACTATATTCGGCAAGAAACTCTCTGATTCCAATCTTTGAGTTTCTTATTCCGTTTTAAAACAATGTGGGATTTAACATCCTCTTAATTTTAATAATAGAAAAAATATTTAAAAATATTGAAAAATTAAAAATATTATTCACTTTTAAGCTACGTGTATATAGAGGCTAATGACTTCACATAATGTGATACATACTAAGGCAATTAGTATGTATCACATTATGTGATACATACTAATTGCCTTAGTATGTATCACATAATGCAAATCACACATCCTTTCGGACCTGTAAAATGCTCTGCATTTATATATATATATATATGTATATGCAGATCTGGACACTGTATCATCTGTCATTCATGCGTGTATCTACTACGTCACTAAAAGTCTGATTTTTGGAACATACTAGGTCTTAGCTATTGAAGTTTCCCACTTTAACGTTCTGTTTTTTGAAGTAATCTTTTAATAGCTCATTTCATAGAAAGTGGGTAAAGACTAATAGAAAAATCTTAGAAATAAAGTTGTCAATAATTTTAAAAAAATTATTTAAAAAAATGAATAAAGAGCTTAAGTGTTTGAATTTGGCTTTGATAATTATAAATATAACAGATACTAGAGACACATCCTCTCATTTAGCGACCAAACTGAATTTGAAAGTTTCAAAGCTGACTTGAGAGTTTATGGATACAACATAGCTTATGGCAGCCTACGGAGTTGCCTATGTGCACTACTTAAAAGACACCAACTCTTCGAAGGTGTCCTTATATTCTCCGTTTACTAGTGCTTTGATTAAAATTTTTCATTGGCCTGACAGCTGTTACTAATCTCTGATTCTCATCAGAGACCACTCAGAATCCCTAAGACAGAAACAGCCCTCTTCAATACTGTAGCAACCCCAAGTGGAAACGTTGTATTTGTCATAAGTGAACTCTCTCAGTGGTTGCATAATCATAATTCGATAAACTGTCTAAAGACTTCAATTTGGTAGTTAATTGAAAAATAAAGGATATTGTGGATCATCTTTATTTCATAGCCAAATGAAATAAAGTTGAAATTATTTAAACGGTTTTAGTTAATGTTTTTCCCTTTAAATAAAAGGGAAACCATAAGAAATTGACAATTAAAATTAACTCTCTTTCAACAGAAAGAGACATAAATTTCCTTCTGTATGAACTAAGGGAAAGGGAACCAAAAGTGTATAGAAAATGTATGCCTTTTCGGTATTCGATTGTAAGGATTATTCAATGCATTAATGCACATTGGATTAATTTTGGTCTTAGATAGTTGACCTAACACATTGCCCTTTTAGCATATTTTCATGTACGAAAAAGGAAATTTGTTAAAAAACAATCGGTAGATTTAAAGTTTTAAATCTTATCTAGTTAGTAACAAGAAGGAAAAGGGTGCACGCGAAATATTTTTTCTTGTATGTTCTTCCGACTTTAGCATTGCTTAAAGGATTCGATTCGGTATTTGATTGCAAAGCTTATCCAATGCATAGAAAATAATGCACTGGATTAATTTTTGTGTTCAGAATGACCTAACACATCGTCTTTTTAGCACATTTCCAAGAAAGGAAATTTGATAAAAACACGATCGATTTAAACTTTTAAATCTTATTTGGTAAGTAACAAGAAGGAAAAGGGTGCAAGGTAATTTTTTTTTCTTGTATGTCCTTCCGACTCTAGTACTATTTAAAGGCACACATGATAACTTTCACCAACAGAAACCGAAGAGTGTATAACATTTACTGCATCTGAGTAAGTATAAGATTTAAATGTCTGAATATACCAAATTTGTTGTGGAAATTTTAATATTACTTACAATAACTGCACTATATAATAATGCTTCTTAAGTTGTATGGGATCAAATCCTATAAATGTGGAGGGGAAGGACTATTCCCGATGTTCCGTTCTGAGCAAAAGATGTAAGCATACAAGAGACAAGTGTGCAAATACGCTTCACTTTCCGATCTCCGTTTAAAAAATGGCGTAAACCTTTAAAATTGGGAACCTCTTCCATCCGAATTTTTTTTTCAAATTAATTTAGGATTTTTTTTATTTTCAGAATATCATAGTTTGATTTGAACTAGCCGTTTTGCGGATTTTAAAGCACGGTTTAATACAAACATGTTGATCCCTCCTTTCATACAATGTAAAATCCCTATGATAATAATATCGTCGTCGTCCGGTAGCATCCTTTAGCAAGAGTGTTGCAGCAGATGAGCAGCTCTTCTCCATTTCTCTCTGTCTGTCGCTTCCGTCATTCTTAAACCAGTCCATTCCACGATGTCATTAAACCATTCTCTAGTTGGTCTTCCACGTCTTCTCTTCCCCTCAACTTTCCCTTGTAATATAGTTCTTGTCAGATGTCTCGAAGAACCTCTCAGAAGATGTCCTGCAAATCTAGTCTTTCTTTGCATAATATTCTTTAACAGTGTTCTTTCCATCCCAACTCGTCTTAAAACTTCTTGATTTGATATTCTTTCTGTATAGCTAATCTTTTCCGTCTTTCTATAACACCACATTTCCATTGCATTAATTCTTTCCATATCTCTCTTTCTGAGTGTCCATGACTCGCTTCCATAACTTGCAATACTCCAAACTTTGCTTTCACTATTCCAATTCTAACACCTATTTTAGTATTCTTGTTTATTAAAATTCTCTTCATTTTCATAAATGCCGATTTAGCTTTGCCTATTCTATTTCTGATGTCCAACTCTGAAGTTCCTTTCTCTGAGATCCAGCTACCTAAATATTGAAATCTTTCCACTTCTAAAATCTTTCCTCTACATCTTATCTTTACATTATCTCCTATTTTTCTACCCATTATCATTATCTTGGTCTTTTTTGTGTTAATTCTTAGTTCATACTCTTTACAAGAGTTTTTCAATTCTTTGAACAATTTGTTGTAACCCATTTTCACTTTCTGCCATCACCACTACATCATCCGCCTATCTTAAGTTATTAATGATTCTTCCGTTTATTTTTATTCCTTCTTCTACATCCTCAAGTGCCTCTCTAAGCATCTGTTCACTATAAAGGTTAAACAATAATGGTGATAACTTGCATCCTTGTCTAACTCCTCACTCCACCGGGAATTCTCCTGTTTCCTCTCCATTTACACATACTGAAGCTGTTTGTGACCAATATAATCTGTTTAAAATTTCCAAGTCATAAGAGTCAATATCAATATTTTCTAGAATGTCAAAAAGCCTTTTATGTTTCACTGTATCAAATGCCTTTTCAAAATCTAGAAATCCCCAAAACAACTTTCCACCATGGTTTAGTGTTTTTTTCCCCAATAATTCGTAGACAAGTTATAGCCTCTCTAGTTCCTCTGTTGGTTCTGAATCCAAACTGTTCATCATTCATTTCTTTTTCCATTCTATTCTTGATAATAAAATATTTTAACTTAATTGCATCACAGTAGAATGCAGTTTCACTTGGCCATCGATCTATTCACTTGCTCAAACAGTAACAGACAGATTCTGTTTTCTCATAATAACAAGTCTCCGGTTAGCGGCGAATTATGTGTACATTTCGAAATATTTTTCTGAACACTAGTTCGTGAAATTTTGTTAAAAGTTTAACGAAGGTAACCAAAAAAAAAAAAAAAAAGATAAATAAATAAGAATAAAAAAAGTATTCAAAGTATTTGACATCTCAACTCGTCGGAATAAAATAATATCAACGAATAAAAATCAGAGTATTAAAATCGAAGCAATATTAAAAGTATTAGTACAGATCTGCAATTTTAGTCTTGTTGACAGAGTGAATAACGTATTCACTCTCCACCCAACAGGCTATTGTTTAAAAATCTGCTTCAAGACATTTGTAAACATGAATGTTCATGGTACTATTTGAAATAATTGCTTTCTTGGGTGGAGTGTGGATACGTTATCCACTCACTCAACAAGTTTTACACTAGGCTGTGAAATTCACGGCCTTGTAAGTGGTTGTCTCGCATTCAGCCATGAAATTTAATCTTCAACCTAAACATATTCACAAAATTTCCATTGCTACGATGGGATAAAAAGCCGCCATAGGTATAGATGTTTTCTCATTGACATAGAAGATTAACATAACATAGATTAACATTGCTCATAGAAGGAGTAAGCATGGTTTTTTGCTTAATGATTAGCGTCTCTCAAGCTTATTTTTTGGAGAGTGAGTATGGTAATCACTCCCAACTAAGCCAGCACACACACACACACACACACACACACACACACACACACACACACACACACACACACACACACACACACACACACACACACACACACACACACACACACACACACACACACACACACACACACACACACACACACACACACACACACACACACACACACACACACACACACACACACACACACACACACACACACACACACACACTGTGCTACTAATGAACTTATTCCGTATTGTTCAAGAAAGTTGTTGATAGTCTACGTTCATATCTGCACGAGAAAGATGGCAATTTCAGAGTTTTATTTGCTCAATGTCAAGCTTAATTAAAAGAATTTGTTATCTTTCGACCAAAGATATTTTATAATCATTAAGAATAATCGAAATGATAGTCTCCCCACAATAATATATAAATTGTAAGTATGAAGGAATATCCTTATTAATCAATAAAATCATATTTTTTATTATTTATTACTGTTTTCGTCTTACTGATGTGCAACACTTTTTCTTTTAACAGAGCAGCTCAGATTATCTCATAAATTTCCAAGATGTTCGCAAAAAAGTGTGTTTGCTTATCCTTCGTGATTTTGGTCATTACATCTTTCTTTGTACAGAACCTTCACGCTCAAGGAGGAGGAGGAGGAGATAAGGGCAAAGGCCATGGTATTGAGCATTTGTTAGCAGCTGGACTCTTAGCTAAACTTTTTAGCAGGCATCACGGAGGAGGAGGCGGTCATCATGGACATCATGAACATCATTTTGTTCCTGTTTTTATTCCTATGCACCATCATAAACGCTAGTGATACTTGATGACTTTTCAAGGTTTCGTGTTTATTGAGTGATGTTATGTTAGTGAAATTTAAAACGAACATGTTTATATATATACATGCACGAGTGTGCTAACCGAATGTAAATAAATGCATCTATTTTTATAAAGAGTGAATTATCTTTACAATAAAGTTTACAATTTTTTAATCATCCAGATTCGAGAGTTTTCATAAAACGTCATTCATTGTATCAAATATATATTGACTTGGGAAGCTTCAGATTCTCCATCGAATAGTATCTCAGCGATCTGCTGCAATATATCACTACAAGAAATTACTGATATAATATTCGATAGAGGTTTCCAACTTCCTTACCCAAATCCACATTGACTAATACCAATACCCTTGGTGTTTCAGCACCCTTTTCTACCTTTTCTTCCTTGGATTAACTGATATTGTTAAATAATTTTGATTGGTATCTAACCACTTCTGAATGTAGTATTTGCATATTTTTGTGTGCACAATATTATGCATTTATTTAAAGTTTATAGTTTGCCTTAAGGTGATAAGCCGAGATTAGCTTCTGTTGGTGATACTTAAGTTCGTATAAAATAAAATATTAAATTATATAATAAAATAAATATTAATAAAAGTATTAATCCTTACTATTTGCAATGCGGATGGTTTGTTATTATGAGCACACCCACACCCACACCCACACACACCCACAGCCAGTTATCCTAAACATTCCTAAGAATGTGACCCGCTATGAATAGAAAGTCATAGGAGTTTGTACTCTCATAACTAACATATAATTTACCTGTTGAATAAATAAAATGATTAAAAGGAAAACGCTAATCTGGTTCAATTATCATTTATCATAATACACTAGCTGTGAATTCATGTAGAAATAAGTTTATGAAATTCCCTAAAACGTTTAAAAACAGAATTTACCTCAAAAAGGGAAAGTAATTTTAGGAAAACTTCAGTGTCCAAGAAATATACATTTATTGTTTAGAAAAGGAAAGTTATGAAAAAAGTATTCTATTTTTTTTTGGTTCCTTATCGAAAGAACAGTATATAAAGAAAAACACGCAGCACAGTATTGTATAGTTCTAGAATACTTGCCATCTGTAGCGGTAAGAAAAGTGAGTTTCTGATCTCTTTCTTTTTCTTCTAGTGAATATTTATTTATTTATTCATTCAGTTAGTTATGAATTTATACTTTTTGTCTCGCTGTCTTTGCTAGCTCTCTCTCACTTTCTCTCTCTCTCGTCTTAATGTTATGTGAATAATGGCTAGTACTGTAGTGATGGAATTGAAGGCATACTCACATTAAAACGATGAATCTAGTCGGGTACATTTGATCGAATTATATATCAATAAAAGTGGGGATAAAAATCACTGATATGAAGATAAGAATAAAGAATGAAACGCGAGATGTAATTCATTATTATTTTTTTTTAAAGAGCAGTTTTAACTCTTGTAGTTGTAATGTTTAGCGATATATAATCTGTGATGTCAGACCGATCTAAAGCAGTAAGAATGAAGCTGAAGTAAAGAACAAAAACCCGATTTTCAAGGTTAAGTATGGGAAGAGAATAGAGAGAGAGAGAGAGAGAGAGAGAGAGAGAGAGAGAGATCTATAGTGTAATATATAATTACAATACTTAGAAATTAACTAGGAATTTTATTTAAACAGACTTAAGATTTAATCATGTTAATTAGGTGACCGTAGCTAGAAATACGCCAAATTTCTACTAAAGTAAAGAAAAATGAATACGTAGATAAAGTTTTAAATCGTACTTCAAATAGAATGGCAGCTCTATTCGGAAACAGAGTAAAGTAAAGATAAATTAAAGTCAAACGTACTAACTGCATAATAATGCAAAATACTTAATATTCAGATAGAAGATTATTTTTTTTTCGACATGAAATTATTTGTTGAACCATTCATATAACAATTACAATGCCATTTTAAGTAAACCCACAGACCATTTTTGAAGATGTTGAATCAGAAAGATTCGTCTTTTTTTTCTTTCTACATGTACAAAATACCAATTCAGATATGTAAAATATCTGAATTTAAATATTTTTAAGAGGTGTGATATCCATTTTTCAGTAAAGTTTCAATATTTTTATCTCATTAAATATAAGATGGAGTATGGTTATCCAAATGTATACATCTAGTGTACACCTCTTTTGAAAATTATTTGATTACAAATGAGGCTTAAGTGAATAAATCACTTACATTGGATCAAATGTATTAAGAATTTTTTTAGTTCAACACTAAAAAAAACATTGTAAGACTTCCCGGTAACGTGCAGCCTCGATACAATATAATGCAATACTCAGAATAAGACAATATAGCATTTCATATCCGGGCTGGACCAAAAAAAAAAAAAAAACCGTCCTGAGGTTAATTGTTTCTTTATTCTAGTACTCTGTGTAGTGATAAATGCCTACGAACCGTAGTAGTCATTGATTTGCGACCGATTAGTTTTAAAATCTTTTTCTCGAAGTTAAACATTCTCTCAAGTCAAACTTTTTTTCTGGTTATGACATTCATACTTTGACTAACCTCCACTGCATGTAAAATACAGTGCTTTTATGTTTGAATGGATTAGGACACACTGTACTACTATTCAGTCTGTCCTAAAACATTTATTATAAAAAAATTAAAAAAAAAAAATATATATATATATATATATAAATGTTTTTCCTTTTCTTTACCCTTGTTCCAGAAATCCATCCACAAATGGCTTGCCAGAAGATTATCTCCATTTTATTTGTCACGCTAATCATAGGATCACTAACAAGGAATTTTGCTGTGGAATGTGGAATGGGTGGTGGAGGAGGAGGAGGAGGAGGAGGAAAGAAGGGAGGTGGATTGGGAGCATTGTTGGTCGCTGGTCTTTTGGCAAAGTTAATGCAACATGACGATCATCATCATCATCATGGAGGTGGAGGGTTTATACCTATCCCCATACCTATGCATTATGGAAAAGGTCGATAGTGTAATAACTGTACATATTTCTGTTGTAATAAAAAAAAATCTTCTCAAGTCTTTGTAATGTGTGTTTGTTCTTTTTTTTCGAATGTTTCAGAACACTTCATGCATAACCCGAGCATATCAATATAAATATCAACATCATCATCACTGCTATGTACAACAGGTACGTACCAACCAATGTCGGCAAAGTATTCGTTGCTAGCGGAAAAATATAATTTTAAAGCAAAAGAATCCTCTAATTCAAATCTTAAAGAATTGTGGAAAGTGCATATAATTCTCTGAAATGCTTAAGTCTAAAACATAAAATGATTTTTACCGTTTCTTGGATGAGGAAAAACTAACTGTAACCCGATAGAAATTTGCCGCGAGACAGTCAAAGAACTTCTTTACGATTGGTACGTTAGACAGTTCAATAACACTGATTCTATCATGATCCTTAAAAAATAAAAACAAAAATAAACATATTTAGTAATGTGAATAAGAAACGGTGCAAGTACGAAATAAATCAATGAAAAAGCGATCATGCGAGTGGAAATCACTTTACGCGACAAAATCGAAAAACTTCCTTTTATATACGTCAGTAGCTGGTATTCAAGCCAAACTACTAAGCTAAACCGTGAAAGAATTATATAGCCACAGGACAGAGCGTGCGAAAGTGTCAAAGGAATTGAACACCGATGTCAAATGCAGCTTTCAGCATGACTTAGCTGCGTATTCCATGCCTCAAATTTCAGTGAAGCATATCAGGTGAACATTAATGAAATTTTTTATTCGTTGCTAACACACGCACAAGTAAAACTTTTATTTTATTAATTATATTATTTATTATAGTTTTTATATTTATTTTATGTTTATGGTTTCCCGAATCAAGGAAAAGCACATACCACTGTCTTCAACGCTTTTTTTTTGATGATGTTCACATTGAGTGAATTCCAGTTCACATTTAGAGTGAAAGAGAGTTAAAAGAAAATAAATATCATAATTAATGTTATAATAAATCATTTTTTTAAATAAACACGATTTCTACTCTTTGCTTTTAAAGTTCTCCAGTACGCAGGAACACAGGCATAAGAAACGTAGCTTCCAACCATCATCCATTCTCAGTCTGTAAAACTGATCACATTGGTACTGTTTTTTAATTTATCCAAACCGTCGCTACTACGTGACGATATAAATGCATTAAATGGCGAAAACAGAAAAAAATGTCTTTTTTTTTTATTTACAGATTTGTTTAAGAGTGAAATTTGCGTTCAAAAAATTATTACTATCAAGTTTACTAAACAAGATTAACAGAACAAATATCAAATTATAAATCGAATTTTAATTGATCGTGTGTCACATATTTCCGATCTCTCTAACTAGCCTTAAGCCCAATCAACACTAGTATATTAAAAGTATTCAACCTAATATAGGTGAAATTACTAGAAAATATTAAATTAAAAGGAAAAAAAATTGAATTTGCTCGAGCAAAGAACAGCATGAGGGATCTCGTGAACTAAGTGGCTAAACCTATCAATACTCTTTATTAATCCTTTTTATGATGTTATTGGCTTTGTACTATTTTTAGGGCATTACTGATGTGTTAAAGATACATAGAGAATATAAGGAAGGAATAATTTTAGATTTACCTTAGCAGGATGTTCCTGGTTGTCTTCTTGACTGACATCCGGCGTATGGTGATGAATATTTATATTACTGCTCAAGTATGACTGAAAGGATGGAGGGGAGGTTTGGAAATGTGGAGATAGAGAGATGAGGGAAAATCGCAGGTAAGACAAAGGTATATGAATTTAAAACCCAGGTTTTAAGGGTGGGATGTGAATTCTTTGGGAAGAAGGTGAAAGATAGAAATTATGGGGGGAAAGGAGACGGATAGAATATGATAAAGCAAGATTAGGGATGAGAGTAATGGGGTGTCCAGAAAAACACTTTTTCCAGAAATAATATCTATTAATACTCCTTTATCAATCAATTTTTCTACAAGAGTTTCATTCAAATAACCAGTATATAATAATATTTAATACAATTGTACTCTGAGAATGATTTTATATCATTTTTACCGTTGATTCATTGGATTTTAATGTTAAAGAATTGCATAATTAGAAACTGGGAAACACCAATAAGTCGATGAAGACATCCTGATCGTGGCTTGTTGGATTCGCTGACCCATTTTACATAAACGTCTTCATCCACTTCTAAATGTTATTGACACGGTGAATTATATTTCTTAAAATAAGCAATAAACGTGCCTCTCAGCTATTAGATATTTGAATTCAGCTCGAGTAGCACACGGCGATATTTTTGCCTTTTCTATTGAACCTCAGTATTAAAAAGCATTTATATGTTATTCACAAACTGAAGAAATGAGTAAAAAGTTAGATACATTTTATAGTGTTTGCATTATTATGAAGTTTGATTTTATCATATGAATATACAGTTATTAAAGGACTGCAATACGCAAATTTTTACTTGCGATTTACGAATAAACGCGATGGATAAAATGGAATTTATGTAGGTAAACTTACACGTATGAGTTTTGTGGAATTTGAGTTTTTGTGGAATATATATTTTGTGGAATTGAAGAGCATTTTCAGGTATGAATAAATTCTCTCTCTCTCTCACTATGTGTGTGTGTGTGTGATTTATCATACGGAATGTGAAATAATTATATTGCCTAAGTGGCATAATTGCTGGTTGCTGGAATTAAAGAAAAATTAACAATTCTTAGCAATGCTTCGTGTATAGGAATACACCGCTGTGGTATAGTCAATTCTTGAACGCAGTGTAGTGAGGAAGGATTCCGAAAATAAAGATCTAATCCAACTAACTTTAAAAATATAAGATATTGGTATTTAAAGATAAATTCCAACATGGTTCTAGTATTGAAATGCATTGGTTTCCATAATTAAATGAACAAATGGTTCTGCGTGAAAAAAATTGCATTTGAAATAAAGTTCAAACACCAAAATAGCAAAGCGAATGTCACTTCCTTTTAAGATGCTAACTGAATTTTAAGTAATAAGTATAATGAAATAGTCAGCTTTATAAGAATATAGTTGTATCGAAAATATCAAATCAAATCGCTTACTTATAAAATCATTACTATCTTTATTTTACACAAGAGGAAATCCCAATAATGAAAATACAGTAAAAAGTGAACGTTTTTAACAATAGATGGTGTTGTACCTAAGGGAATGTTATTTGATTGGTCTGCGACATTAATTCCTATAACGAATACTAATTAGCAACAGATGCTGTATTATTTAAAGGGAAGTGAACGCTGATAACGTTGACTATAAGTCTGAGTAATGCTTTGTTCTACTTTAATTGTCAATGAGAGAACTGGCGGAACAGATTCCAGGTGGTGAAATCGCTTTAATGCATAAATTTCTCCTCTTCAAGAACTATTCAGCTGTAAAAATAGGAAGATGTGGTAGTTTCATAATATATACGTACATACTGTATGTAATCGATGTAGGAAGTTCAGCTGATGCTCTCTTCTTACGGTATACTGCCTGTTCACGCTCAAAGCATCTTCTCATGAATGTCTTTTCCTTGATACGGCCAGGCGTAAAAAATTAGCAATTCTCCTTTTAACGCTATTTAGCTGCTTGGAAAAATCTGTCACTTCACCTGATAATGATTTTTTCCTGTATTCGTATATCGATCATGAATCGAATACAACTAATCTATTAAATGCATATTCAGTGATGTAAATATATTATAGGTGACAACTGCTGGTTTATCTACACAGGATAAAGAAATAAATAAGACCTCAGTCTATGGAATTGCATCATTTGTACTATGTGATCAGAAATTATTCAAAAATTTGATAGACACAACAAAGGCAGTCATTTTCAGCGAATTAATGTCTTGCTGGGCAACAAAAGATTTTAGTCATAATCGTAGTTTACAAAACTCCGATCGAATATCTTCAAACTGTAGAAACCAGTGACCTACGGTGGATTTATGTAGGTTGAAGTCGATCGGATCTTTCCTTAACGGATTAACAGCGTACGATTAAAAATAAGCCGTTTTATTTAAAACAAAATGTCTTATAATAAAAAATAAATAACTTCAGAAACTAAATACAGGTGATTGTAGAGAAACTGAATGCAATTGGCCGTAGGGTCGTTTTTTAGCAAATGTGTTGTATTCATAACTTTGCTTTGCTCGTCTCTTGACGCGAAAAGACTACCCAGTTTATTGAAATTGAAAGACTGAAGGAACTTGTAAAAGTGCCATGTTTGATCTTTAGAGCAAGGGTTCCTGATCATCTACCTTTTATCTTACCCACGGTGCCAAAAATGTAATATACGTTGACAACCCTTCGTGGATGGGATTCATACAAAAATACGAGAAAATATGAAAATTTATTTCCGTTTGTTATCTGAGAACTATGACGTTTGCCATGATAATCGTGATAAATTTAAGTTATTCAGAGAGTTCACCTAACGGAGATGCTTTGTAAAACATCGACGAGTACGTCAAAAAGTTATAGAGTTGTTGTGAAATGTCCTTCCATGTTTTAGGTGCTTTTCTGAAAAATAGATAATAGATTCATTTTGTCCATACGTCCGTAAGTACGCAAGGTCTGGAAACATACCACATAGATATCAAAATGAAAGCATGCCTGTTTAAGGCCTTGTGTAGCGTCACCCAGTGATCCAAATGCGCGAAACTTTTCATGTATATGTTGAGCGTCATGCGGAAGCAATATCTGAGAAAAAAACACGTAGTTCAAAAATTGATCACGTGGTGGTCAGAAGGAGAAAATCGACACAAGCCTGAATGACAGACTTTTATTCACTTACATAATGCATTTATGGGCTGTACTGTTCAATATGCTGCCCTTCCCGATATGCCACAAACGGCATATTTTGCACTTGTGTTCAAAACAACATGTCGGGACTGATGTTGCCCACATGCTATGTTATGCAGTCCATCAGCGCTGGCACGTTATCAGGATGATCCCTGCCTTGGAGAAATCCCCAGATCCAGAAGTCACGGTAGGAAGGGATCATAGGTGAACGAGGGACCATGCAGTACGAAACGCACGGCTCACCACTCTGGCTTCTGTGAAATGGTCTCGAAAAATCTGCTGTACGGAGAGACCGATGAACGGCCCCAAGTCTTCATGAAAATTACTGAATCCGTGCACAGGCACAACAAAATTGTTTATCGTAACGCGATACCTCTCGGCACTAACTGTGCAGGTCATTGGATCCGAATGACGAATGTCCTCAAAGAAGAATGGTGCAATGACAAACGAAGCTCTAAACTCGCACAAGACGGTTAATTTGGGTGAATGCAAAGAAATTTGTTTTATTGCATGCGGGTTTTACGTTGCACATACGCGGCAATTGTGAATGGGTATTCACAGCTCCTTTCAGGTGAAAGTAAGCCTTATCTCTCCACAAAATCATCCACGGCCACGCAATCATCCACGGTGTCCAACTCCACAGGAGCAAGGAATGTTAAACCGAATATCAGTAGACTTTCATAGTCCTGTGAGCGCGACTCCTGTGTCAAGAATATCTTGAATGGGTAGAAATGCAAAATCTTCCGTAGACTTTTCCAGACAGTTGTCTGGAAAAGTCTACGGAAGATTGAACCATGAATAGGCTGCAGGAGCCAATTCATGGTCTGCTCCACAACGGCAGTAGCAACTTCATTCGCTTATTTTGAACTGATTGGTTTGCGACCTCTGCTAGGTCTAACTCCCAACAATCCCGTTTCTTCAAAACGACTACTCATTCGTCGCAGAGCACTTGGATGTGCAGTGCATCAACATCGTACAAATTAAGTTGGGGCAAGGTTAGTGCCATCACTGTGGTTGGTATTCACAACTAGAATGAAGGAGATAATGCCGTGTCCATCTTTTTAGACTACTGGCAGCTACCGAGTTGAGTGATATGTAAATTCCACGTATTTAGTGTTTACAACTTTCTCTAATGGTGAAGTTTGGAACTACTTTATTTTATTTCTCAGATATGCTTCTACATCACGCATAGTGTATTCCTGTAAAGTTTCGCAGCATTTGGATCTCTATTTGGATAATGAAATGAGTGTAATATACAAATATAAAATATAATAAGTGTTTAAGAATAAAGAACCAAGAGGCTTCAATTCGGCGACGTAAAAATTATTCAAATTAAGGGGATATTAAATCCCAGATTATTTCAAAGCCTCTTAGATTAGATTTCTATCTTTGAGTTTCTTATTCGGCTTTGAAATAATGTGGGATTTAATATCCCCTTAATTTATATAATAAGTGTAATATAGAAATTACTGTGTCTTCATGGGATTTATTAGCATTTTGAATTTAAGATGAACACAAGCATATGTCGGTGCAGTTCAATCTTAGTTTCATGTACGAACGGATATTAATAATTCAAGACTAGTTGGCTGGAATTTAATTAAATTTTGTAATTAGGATTTCTATTAAAATTTGGCGTATTGTTTTAATTTTGGTTCAGAGCGGAGAATCTGTTGGGAGAAAATTAGAAAAAATAAATATATATACAATGTCTGTCCAAATGTTCTTACTTGTTAGATTTTTCACTCTAAAATTACAAATTAGATTTGCTAATTTTGCCATTACATATGACTCGACTGAACGGAAAACAAAACTGAAATGACTCAACAAACTTTAGCAGATATCCTAAATATTAAATTCAGCTAAATTCTCTATAGCCCGTGCGAAATTATTAATATTAATAAGAATCGTTTTCACAAGTTTTGGTAAAGAAATTACCTAATGGAAGCCAAAATGGATATTTTGAAATTCTAAATTTTATTCAGTTTCAGCCAACCAGAGTGGATTGGTTAAAATATATAATCCGACCAATTTGCTCCTTTTTGTCTTTGAAAATGGTTCAATTGAAATACAAATTGTCATACCTTCACATGTTGATACATACTTTGAATTACGACTAATTTGAATTGTGCCAACATATCCTGCAGTACTCTGTGTTACAAGTTACCAAAGAAAAGATGTCGAAAGCAGTTTCACTTCTAAAGCTATATACAGATCAGTTTCCCCACTATAATATAATAATAATTAATGGAAAAGGAAAAATAATTTATTACAATAAATTCGCTGCCATTTTATATCCCCTCTTACTGTTATGGCAGCGTAAATAAATGCAGCTTGACTCCAGAACGACCGGTATTTTTTTAACTTCTTAATATGAAACAAAATTAACTTAATAAAATGCCACATAGAAAAAAGTAATTTATAGGTTTCACAAAGTATTTCTATATAAAGCGAAAATACTTTTGAATCAGATCAAATGATTTGGTATTCTATATACCAAGTCATGTGATCTGGTATTATCAAATAACTAACTATAAAATTAGCAAATCTAAAATAAATTGAAATATATTAGAAAAATAATGAGAAATTCCATATTTCATGGTGTATAAACAGAAGAGAGGGCGATTGGCTTCTGTATCACTACAGACAGATAAAAGTACGAAGTGATGTTAATATATACTTTGAAGCTGAATTTCGACTAATTTGAATTGTCCCAAATGCAGTCAAATTTCAAGATTATCCTGCGACTGCATGATCATATATTAAATATTATATTTAATGTAACTTCATATCAGTTATTATATTTCAAAAAGAGATATTAATATTAAAATATATAAAATGTGTACGTTTATTGAAATATCAAAAAAGGAGAGTAATCTATATTATCTAAAAAAGAAGCAAGTGCAGGAAAAATTGACAGAGGCTTATGAATCTCATCTAAATAAGAATGCTGTTTACCGAACAAATGAGGAAGAAGAAAAGACTTATATTCACTTAGATAATAACTCCGTTTTCTTTCCTGTATAGTGCTAATTTTCCTGTATGGTTCCTGATCTATAGCTAACGTACAAGAAAGTTATTTAAATAGTGAATTATCTGTTAAACAATTTGGATGAAATCGAAAACAGCTCACTTTAAGCAAATGATTCGAATAAATTAAAGTGTAATTATTCCGAATTGAAGAAAACTTTTTTCGAAATGCAGTCCTCCTTCTTCGGGATTTTGCTACCCATTTTAAGCAGACTTTTTCCCAAAAAAACCTCAGTTATATCACTTTTTTATGTTGTTCCCATCTACGAAAAGTTATATGAAAACCTATAGTACATTTTCTGCTGTGACTGGGCTATGGATTTCATTTTATATTTTTAACAATTTTATATTTTTTGTATTTTTATTTATTTTTACATAATCCGAAGACTCTGCTCTCGAGACCAAACATGGAACTATTTCATGCCACTTCAGGCCTTCAATAAGCAGCGGAGTGATCTCACAGGCAATGAAATTCATCTCACGCCTAAAGACAAACATCCAAGCCAGATCTCCATTTACACACATATTTCCATAATATATCCCTTGTCAACCTCAAAATGCAAAAAAAAAAAAAAAAAAAAATTATTTTAAAAGTAAATCATGAGTTTACACCGTATGTTTGTGAAAATAAGGACACATATTATTCAGATTGCATATGTGTAAATAGTGTTGTATAATCACACCTTTTCAAACTTGAAGAAAAAAATAGTAAACCACAACATGTAATATTATACAACTTATGTAACTCTGAACAATATAATTGTAAATTATTATTATGATTGTTATATAAAAAAAACTGTTATCATCAATACTATTTAAATCTCATTATATGTAGCACCAAGTGCTGAACCTTGTAAAATAATATACTGAATAGATGATCATTGTACACATGTAAATATTTGAAAGAATAATAAAAAAATAAATAAATAAAATAAAATAAAAAATTATTATTATTATTATTATTATCATTATTATTATTAAAAGAAATAATGTGCCTTAAACTACGTACAGTATAATGTACAGAGCATCAAGTGTAATATGCATTAATTATAAACATGTAAATACTCTATACGATGAAAATAGAAAAATTGTTATTTTATACATAATGTGTAAACATGCAAAAAAAATGTCAATTTATCTGAGATATTATCATATTATTATTATTATTATTATTAATAATATAATATTATTAACATAAACGGTCTTCCAGAAACCGAATCCACAGAAAATCTCAGAGACGTAGTTCTAAAGTTAGGCCATGCAATTGACATCCCCTTACAGCATAATGATATTCAGACCATAAATCGGTTTCCCAGGAAGAACAGAAAACAAGGTTCGCCACGACCGGCACCAGTCATAGTTCGTCTGACAAGCAAGGCTACAAGAGACAATCTCATAAAAGCCAGCAGACTGAAAAAACCAGTAGTCAAGGATTTAAATGCATCGCAAGACAATACGCCAATCTTTCTATCTGAATATTTAACACCTTTCAATCAGAATCTTTTGTACCAAGCAAGAAAGGAAAAAACAGAAAAAAAGTATCAAGTATCAATTTTTATGGATCAAAGACGGGAAAATATTCTTGAGAAAGTCACAGACTTCAAAGTCTATACAAATAAAAAGCTCGGAAGATATAGACAGGTTGCCAGAGTGAAACAAAAGACTCTAACTTAGTTCAATTAGAAGATCTCAACACAACAAAAATGAATGTGAACCATCAGATAGATGTAATTACACCAGAATACATCAGTAATTGTACTTTCGAATCTCTTGATGCATGGAAACAAAACACAGTACAAGCGAGAGGTCTCTCAATCTTGCATATTAACATCAGAAGCATCCGAAAACATTGGTTATTATTACAGGCTTATCTGAGGAATTACACTGATATTATTGATATATTAATTCTTTAATTCTTACAGAAGTATCCATAACTAATGACGAAGCGACTGCTTTCCAAATTCCAGGCTTCCAACAACATAGATCATGCCGCCAAACAAGAAGAGGGGGTGGAATACTAATATTTATGAAACAAAAATTAATAGCAAATGAAATGGCCTATCAGTTTGAGCATGCTGAAACCCTCTGCCTCGAAATCATTAATAGCACGAATACGCAGCATCCCATAATACTAAATGCTATTTACAGGCCACCAAACCTAAACATGGTAAAATTCTTACACGAACTCAATTGCTGGCTTTCAAGCCAAGAAATATGCTCAACCAAACACCTAATAATAATTGGCGACATAAACATAAATATTGCAAATGAAAACCAGAACAACACTGTACAATATCTAGACACACTATCCATGTACAATCTAATACCAACAATAACATCATGTACTAGAGAAGAAATATTCGGAAATATCATCACTGCCTCCTGTCTAGACCATATAAACGTCCGAGCATCACCAAATAGTTACGCTGCATCAGCCATAAAGTGCAAAGTAGCAGACCATTACTTCACCGCTCTAAACCTGCACATCAAGACAATACCCATGCAATGTCCCACAGAAGAAAAGCGAGAGAAAACAATAATAGACGAAGAAATAGTCAACCACGAAATAAGAAAAACAGACTGGGAACACCTGGCATCAGATTGAGCAGATATCTTATACAACAACATTAAACTCACACTGGAGGATATATATAAGAAAGCTACAAAGAAAGTCCGAATTCGATCAAAAACAACACAAAATCCTTGGATAACACAAAATTTAATCCTAGAAATACACAGAAAGGACGCTTTATGGAAAGAATTAAAGCGATATCCAAATAACACAACCTTAAAAACAGAATATAAGATAACAAGGAATCGCCTTACAACACAAATCAGAAATGCAAAAAGAAGCTACTACAGAGACAAACTAACCTCAATACAAAACAACATGAAACAAACCTGGCATCTGATTAATGAGATGCTAGATTCTGTTCCCAACACCACTGCCTCCGAAACCATAAAACACAGCTTCATGGAAGACGCAAAACCTATCCAACAACTAGAAAATGACTTTAACCAATACTTTGCAGACTCCATCCAAGAACTTCACAGAAATATTCCCCCAATCACAAAACGAGACCCTCCACTTAGACCAAGATCAAAACAGACATTATAGTTCCCAACCATAAAAGAAGCAGAACTTCTCTCAGCAATACATCAAATCAAACCAAACAAAGGCCCAGGAATAGATGGTATCAGACCTAAAGATATAAAGCAACATGCAACTAGTTTAAGTCCAATCCTACTAAAACTAATAAGTAAAATATTTAAAACAGGACAGATACCAAGTATGCCAAAGACCGCCATAATTACACCCATATACAAACAAGGAAAAAGAAATTTAATCAGCAATTACAGACCCATAGCAACATTACCAATTATCAATCAAATTATGAAGCGGATCATACTGAAGAAACTCACACCATACACTGAGATCTTTTATATTATCCCCAAAACACAATATGGTTTTCAGAAAAATAAGGGAACAACATCTCTCTTGGAAGACTTTACAGACGTAATTAATACCGCCTTAGACAAAAACAAAATAGCCATGGTAGTCTTTATAGATCTAACCAAAGCATTCGATACACTTACACATCAAACATTGTTAGAAAAGCTGAGGCACGTTGGAATAGACGGGCCTCTTCACAGGTGGTTTACAAACTACCTCCAAAATAGAAAGCGTATCACACGTATCGGATCAAACCGAAGCAGAGAGCTACCAGTAACCTGTGGAGTGCCACAGGGAGCTGTACTCTCCCCAACTCTATTCAACATTTACACGCACGATATAAATCAGTTACCACTCAAAGGTAAGATATTCCAGTACGCAGACGATACAGCAATAATATCCATCCATAATAACGCAAGCATAGCCCAAACAAATATGCAACATGATATAAATCTGATCATAGACTGGCTCACGAAAAACTCCATACACCTAAACTCAGAAAAGACAAAATTAATGATATTCAGAAATTCACTGACTCGACCAGTTGATAACAAATATATAACTGTCCAACATCCACTTTCCAACACAAAAAACACACAGAACAGCAAAACCACTACAATCACTCAGGTTGAAACAATACGATACCTTGAAATTTACCTCGATGCAGATATGAACTGGAATAGCCATATAAAACATCTACACAACAAACTCCGAACAATAAGTGGCAAACTCTACAGATTAAAAGACATAGTTCCCATACGCCTAAAAACACTAATATACAAAGCACTATGCCAAAATATACTAAGATACGCTATAACAACGTATGCTTTCTGTGCACCCTACAAATTAAATAGATTAATGTCGCTACAGTACAAAATGACAAAACTGATCTTTTGGGAACAAAGAGAAAATCACGACCTTATAAACATTGCAATGGCAGAACACAAAATACTGACAGCAAAACATTTATGTCACTATGCAGCCTTGCTAAAACATTATTTCGATGCCAACTACAGGACAGTTAGAAATACATACCGTATAACAAGACCTCAGACTACTAATTATATCACATATAAATACAATAATCACTACGGAAAGGCCACGCGAAACTTCTACATCCCAGACATGATAAACAAATTACCTTTTGAATACAGAAACCTTACAAACTACAATAGCCTGAAAAGAGCTCTAAGGACATACTACGAACAAGAAACCCGCACCCAAAACACCATACAAACTTAATGAAACACAATATATTCGCTCAGGCTTCCAGTTCAGCGACGCATCAGTACATTCCAATTTATTGTGTGTGTGTGGGGGGGGGGGGGTGCGTGTGTGCGTGTGAGTGCGCGCGCGCGAATTTCTCAATCATAGATTCCGTCGCATCCTAACACAGCAAAAAAAAAAAAAAAAAAACATAATAATCAACTGGTGTCATCCTCAGATAAGCTTACATTTAAGCTTCGAGGATGAAAGGAAAAAAAATTAGTTCTCATCCAAGATGTATCATATGTAACCAAATGCATGTAATGTACGTATCACAAGAAAACCAATGTATGTATTATATGTAAACCAATGTACGTAATGTAAATATCACATGTAAACAAATGTAAGTAATGTATCATATGTAAACAAATATAAGTAATGTATCATATGTAAACACATGAATGTAATGTATATAATAATTATAACAAATGTATGTAATGTATATAATAACTGTAACAAATGTATGCAATGTAAAAAAAAAATTATTTTAAAAGTAAATCATGAGTTTACACCGTATGTTTGTGAAAATAAGGACACATAATATTCAGATTGCATATCTGTAAATACTGTTGTATAATCACACCTTTTCAAACTTGAAAAAAAAAAAATAGTAAACCACAACATGTAATATTATACAACTTATGTAACTCTGAACAATATAATTGTAAATTATTATTATGATTGTTATATAAAAAAAAACTGTTATCATCATTACTATTGTACATATGTAAATATTTGAAAGAACAATAAAAAAAAATCTCATTATATGTAGCACAAAGTGCTGAACCTTGTAAAATGATATACTGAATAGATGATCATTGTACATATGTAAATATTTGAAAGAACAATAAAAAATAAAAATAGAAATAAAATAAAATTATTATTATTATTATTATTATTATTACCCATTATTCAAAAATTCCGTGCAATCTTCATTGTTGATATCAGAAGAACACCTGTTGCAAATATAGATGCAAAAATGTATTATTATCAAAATTTTAATTGAAATGCAATGTAGAAAATGAATCACACATGTAGCATTTAGTGCTGAATTTTGTAAAAATTACAAGCTGTAATGTCACTAAAGACGATTATTGTAATTGTGTAAATATTTTAGAAATCAATAAAAAAAATTATTATTATTATTATTAAAAAAAAATTATTATTATTATTATTATTATTATTATTTCAAGTATTCAAAATCCAAATTGCGTGTATTCCTATACAGATATGTCCATTTGCAGGAGAAATTCCCGGTCCTTATTACATCGATATTTGTTTCATAGTACACTCGCAAGTTAAGTTTATTATTGAAGATTACAGATAAAATTAAATTACCATGAAAGATAAAAACACTTGACAGATTTTTGTTAACTTTTCGATTTGTGTTTCCAACTTTATAAGGACCATAGTCGAAGAAAAGAACAGTATACGAATATGATGTGGGATTCGTAAAATTATCTTTTATGAAGTTTTTTTTCTTCTGAAAACAAGACTACTACACTTGGTCGTCGACTTACGACCAACTTCTGGCAGGTCGTAAGTCGATCTGGTCGTATGCCGGCCATATATTTATTAACAGTATTCTTTAACCTTTCTAATATTTTTATCATCTTTATAATTTATTTTTATAATCTTTTAAATTTATAATTATTTATATTGTACATAATGTGAAAAATAATACTGTTCATACTTCACTGTAAACACAAAAATACAATCTAAAATTAATGTAAAAATTAATAGAAATGAAATTTACAAAATCAATTTTTAATCTTTGCTTGTGCTGGGTTGTGGATCGTCAGGGTCATGTTCTTGGGTTGAGGTAGGAAATGTTCTCTTCATGAGGAACATGCTGAGCTTTGTTTGAGCAGTTTGTTTCTTTTTTTCTTCATATATCTCACGATAACAAAGCACAGCATCTTGAATGATACGTTCAACCTTTGTGAATCGTTCGACATCAGGGTCCATTGCTTCGAAACTGGCGAGAGCTTTATTCAGTTGCGAAAACGAATCTGATAAACTCTTTGCAGCGAATTTCTTTTCTGACTCCTCTTCTTCTTCTGACACTCTCTGTGCTTCCAATTCAATCAACTCTTCATCCGAAAGTTCTTTTATTTCACAATCTAGCAACTCCTCCAAGTCTTCTATTTCCCATTCTAATTTAAGATTTTTTGCAACTTTAACTATTTTTTCTGTAATCGCTTCCAGTTCTTCTCCTTTTTCAAATCCTTCAAATGTATTCGCATATTTTAGACACTTTTTCCAAATTCCCGACATACAATTCTTTGTTACACATTCCCATGCGGTCGAAATATTCTTGATATACTGAAGAATGTTGTACTGCTTCCAAAAGTATCGCAAAGATAAATCAGCATCAGAATCTATCGCTTGGATGGCTTGTGCAAATGTCGTTCTAAGGTAGTGAGCCTTGAATGCTGAAATAGCACCCTGATCCATGGGTTGAATGAGAGCGGTTGTGTTAGGTGGCATAAAAACCACTCTAACATCATGTTGAAGGTCGTCCAGATGAGGAGGGTGGCCAGGAGCATTGTCCATAATCAATAAAATATTAAAAGGGATACCTCTCTCCGCACAATATTCACGAGCCTGGGGAATTAAGCAGTTCATGAACCAGTCTTCGAACAGTGCTTGAGTCATCCAAGCTTTAGGGTTTGAATGGTAGTAAACGGACAGTGTGTGCTTGTTGATGTGCTTAAATGCACGAGGGTTTTCTGAGCAATAAATGAGAAAAGGCTTCACCTTAAAACCCGCGGCATTCCCACCAAGCGACAAAGTCAACCGATCCTTAAAGGCTTTGAATCCTGGCATCCTTTTTGCTTCTTGGTGTATGTACGTACGATTAGGCATGCGTTTCCATTGCAAGCCGGTTTCATCTACATTAAATATTTGTTCTGGTAGACAACCTTCTTCTTTGATTAAAGAGTCAAAACCAACAACGAATTTTTGGGCTTCATCTTCATCTGTACTTCCTGCTTCTCCTGTGACACGTACATTATGTAAAGCAAATCTTTTTTTAAAAAAATGCTTAAACTATCCAGTACTAGCCTGAAAATATTCTGCGTAATCGTCTCCGGCGCGTGATTTTAAACTCTGAAACAGCCTTCTAGCCTTCGCTTGCACTGTGCAAAGGCTCATGGGTGAATTTTTCTGTATTAAATCTTCCATCCACATAAACAACAATTTCTCCAGCTTCCCGAATTCTTTCTTTGTCCTTAAGTATCATCGATACCGTGGAATGTGATAACATCAAGTCACGCACTATCGTATTCACTTTCTTTCCGCCTTCATACTTCTGGATAACTTTCATTTTACAATCTAAATCAATAGTTGTCCTTGACTTCTTAGCTGGCGTGTCTGTAGATGAAGGCATTTTCCGTTTACTAGACATTTTATGGGTAGTATTTCAGTAAAATTTTAATTAATACACCACACGCAGCAGATGCTTGAAAGCGACTGAGTGTATGTGAGAGATAGTTATCGTACGCGGGTTATCGTATGATAACTATCGTGTCCCATGGTTATCGAATCCCATAGTTTTCTTACGCGAAGCTGCCTGATTTATTATTAATTTATTCATTAATTTATTATTTTTTTGTGGTCGTAAGTGCGGACGGTAGTAAGTCGCATAAGTCGTAAGTCGACGACCAGGTGTACTATGTTTTCATTCAAATTTATCAAGGTTTGCACTGCATATATGGTTGATTGAGTCGTTTATTATATTATCTGCAGTATCCCCATATCCATGCATCCTCCATGTCCACATTACTGTCTTAATGATCACAGGTCATGTGTTATTTAAAATCTACGCTGATTTTCACTTATTATATTTTTTCGTCTGTAATGAGATAAGCTTCTGTAGAGTCATCCTTTTTTATATTTAACATCTTTCGTCATGTAAGTGAATGTGGTGATTTCACAAGATCGTCTTATATGACTACTGTCGCCATTCAAATATGAACGATATATTTTGCACGTCTTTTGTCTTCATGGTTTTGTGATCTTAACATCTTCATCAATTTATTGATATTTACACCAAGGAGTGTTTAGGTTTACATTAAGTTTATATTATTATTAATCTGCTATCAACATTTTTCGTCCAGACGAGTCTAATACTTGTGAGAATTCCAATATAGTCGTATCTAAAATTTGGTTTTTCTAAACCACTTCTGACTAAATCAATCCGCCTAATGATACCACCTTAAGTAGCCATACTACCTTAGATTATCTTTTCTGACACATTCGTGAATATTAATAATGTTAAGTTCCTTTCTAATATGTTCATTTTTAATATGATTCTGCCATTGATGCTATCGGTTCACTCCCCTATTTTTTTCTCAAAACCACCTTCATATCTGTAGGCTCTAGTCTTTGATCAAGTGTTTTATTTTTAACCCAACTCTCAGATCCATAACTTAAAACTGGTTTGAACTCCGTCTTGTATGCTTCTAGTTTGGTGTTTTGGCTAATTTCTATCTTATTCCATATAAATATATTCAGCTGGCTACCTACCATACGAGCTTTCTTATTCTGTTGTGTATTTTCAGATTTAAACTGCCGTCTTCACTGAAACCTGCCTAAACAGAAACAGATGAAATTTTTACTCGTTCTATAGGTTCTCCATTGAGAATGCAGCTAAAGTTTTCTATCCTTCTGCCTATTTTCATAGTTTTGGTCTTTTTGTTGATGAATTTAAATCCACATTTGTTACAGCTGTTATTCAATTTAGTTAGAAAATCCTGGAAACTATCACTAAATGTGTTTAGGTGTACAACATCATCTGCATAAAACGAAGAGACATCTCCAATTCTAATATCTAGTTTGCCACTTTCTTTCATAATGTGATCCATCTAGATCATAGGTTCCCAAAGTGAGCGGTACCGCCCCCGAGTGGGCGCTGAACCTTCTAGGGGGGGGGCTATAGTGGGATGAGATGCATTTGGAGGCGTTCAGGCGGTCTAGGGGTCGGTGGCTCTTTATAGAAGAAATTAATAATATATATTTAAAAATTAATTATTTTCTTGATTTTGCGATTAGATAATCATTTAAAATTTAAATATTGCGTTTTAATTCATCTTATGCCCGTCTTACATGATCCATTTTTTTTATCAATTTTCTATTTCAATTATTTAATCATTTGAAAATTTACCATGTCAGATAGAATAGATGTATCCACGCAGCAGACGAGTCTTAACTAGTAGTATGTCGGTCAACTATTACGTAAGTAATTCACTCAATTCAGCATGCTTTGACAGGAATATGAGTGCTTGCAGTGACTTGTTCAAAGAACGAGTACGATGGTATCGCAAACAAGTCAATGCATGCAAGTCGATTCGGGCTAGATTTCAAATCTATAAATACCAGTGGTTTAGGAATAAGTTTCATTATTTTTTGTGTGCTTTGCCAACAATCATCAGTCGAAAGTGTGATAGATAAGTGGAGTCATATAAAGTGTAAATTAAATGTTTTATTTTGTGAATGTTATTATGGAGGGCGTTACAAAATTTGTCTTGCAAAGTGGGCGGTGGCCCGAAAACGTTTGGCAACCTATGATCTAGATAATGAATAATAGTGGAGATAACGTGCATCCTTGTGGAGATAATATGCATCCTCTGATTTTACATCATACCATCTTCCTGTATTTCCTTCAATTCTAAATGCTGATTGACAACTTAAATATAGACTATATATTGTGCTCTGCATAATGTTCCATTCAACCCATACAAATGAAGTGTTTTAAAAACTTTTCTCTGAACACCTTATCTCATGCATTTTCAGATCACCAAAACTGAAGTTCAGATCCTTGTCATATTCGCATGATTTCTCAATTATTTGTCTTAAAGGGACAATCTGATCTTGACTACCTCTATTTGGCCTGAACCCAACTTGTTCTTATCCAAGGTGATCTTATGGAAGTTTTAAATCTGTTCATAAGAAACCGAAATGCTAATCTTATATTTTCTACTGCCAATATATGTATCACGCAATATTTCCTATAGAGAACATGATTGCTTCCTTGTATAATTACACCTCTCTTAAATATTCATCTGCAAAAAAGTGTTAATATATCCACTTTTTTATTACATTGGAAACACAGTCATTCAAAAATCATGTTTGAATATTCACATATCATAATTTGAAACATCGTTGGTTCTATATATATACAGGATAATAAGTGTGTATGCCACAATTTCATCACTTATTTTGGAAATTATCTCCTCGTTTCCCTTTATTTATTGGATTACGGATGTGCATTCAGTAATTTGGTTATCCTTCAATTATTATGCTTATTACCTGAGGGCTACTTAAAACCCATGAAAGAATTAGACTGCCGATTAATATTTGTTATCCGTCTTGTCGCTTTTTACGGATTTTCCTCCTTAAAATTAAAAGCGAAGAGGACAAACTGTAAAATGCACACTGGAATGTATTACGAAATGTCCCGGTGTTTTCCTCTTCACGTACCGCTCAGCGACATGACAAGTAGGTGGATATTATTACTCAGTGACCTTCCTTTCTTTATCCGTGACCTAACTCTATTTTTGCGTTTCACTTTTTTTGAGTAGAAGCATTCTCACCGAACTACTTTCTAGATGAAGACAATTTATTTTAGAAATACGCCACTCGAAGTCGTAATCACTGCAGGAAATCCTCAGATAGTTCGACAGGCGACTTGAACAAATGCTTGTGAAACGATGCATGTCGTTAATGATCCCATTTGCAGTTATCAAAGACAATGTCATGTGTCCTGTGCAGAAAAAGGAAAGTTGTTTTAGGACACAAAATAACAATAAAAGGAAAGCCAAATTCTTAGTTTATGTGTAAGAAGAGGAAAGACTAAATGTTCATGAAACTGTTTCTATTCTTAACTTCCTTCCGACAATATATTTAAACAGGCACGATACTGTCAATATTACATTCGAGAATTGTAAACAGTGCAGAGCTCGCCCGGTCTGTCTTTGGTAAGTAAAAAAAACTCTTTACTCTGTATTTGGACTATCTACCGATTTTACAATAAGAAATTAATAAAATGCTTCCATTACTAGGAGTCTAGAGGATCTCTTTATAGTTAGAATATGGTTTTTACAGAAAGTGGACTTGAGGAAATCTCTCCTTCTCTCAAGTAATTAGAAATAGAAGGATAAAACGACTCTTCTCCAGCGCTCATTGTAGTTTTGAATTTAAAAAAATCGAGAACTTAATGATTCGTAGATGGCACATTTAATTCGTAAACTTAAAAGGAAATACTGGAATCATAAGTTACCCTTCTTAAACATAATTTTATTATATTTTACTTTCTTATTATAATTCAAATTCTATTTATTATATGTCATTTAATAAATAGAAACTATTTATTAAATGACATCTCGTTCTTAGCTTAAGAATCTTCTTGCAATTATTCCTAATTAAATAAGTTGCAGATTCTAATCCAAATCATATATAATTTCTAGACGAAATTTCTAAATTTACACTAATTTTATACTATATATATAACTCGTTTTATAATGATTAACTTGCAAACGAAAAAAATGTCAAGAGTATTTTTCACATAACAAAATATATCAGTTATGAACTATCTTATTAAAAATACTTTTATAATATTTTCATATGTATTCTATAAAATTCCTCTCTTTCTCGAACGCTACTTTTTCATGATTAAGTTACATAACACTTGTAATATTGATAACATTGCGCATCATAAGTCGTAGTTTTGTACACTCTTCCCGAGTGCTGATGTTTCGTAATTATGGAATTAAGCAGGAACTAAAAGTAAGCGAAATATTACTTCAAAACTGAAAGTGATTTAGATTTATTACCAGTTAAGGCATTAACTTCCTAAGTATCTACCACTATTTACCATTATACAGCGCCTATATGAAAATACCTCAGTTCTAATATCCAATTTATTCAAAGCAATGCTGCACCTGGCTCCCAGTTATTCTTTATTATTTTAGCTAAAATAATACATTTTATATTCAAATTACATTAAAAGTTAGAAGGTCTCGGAGAGGACAGTTTATATAATTCGTTTGTAGCAACCATTAATTTCAGGTTTATCCAAATATTTCCCACAAAATGTGTTATTTTATCTTAACATTACTAAAAAATCAATGAGATAAAACGATCTTTGCATTTTTAAGCATGATAAAATCTTCAATATCTTCGTCATCTATTTTTATTACTATTAACTAATTCTGTGTTTTGCTTTATTTTCACAGATTCAATAATAAAGATCACCTGTTTACTCGAAGAAATGTATGCCAGAAAATCTCTGTGTTTATTCTTAGTGATAGCGATCGCCACTTCCTTCATCATAGGACACGTAAATGCTGGGGGAAAGGATCATGGCTTGGAGCAGTTACTTGCTGCCGGACTCCTCGCTAAACTGTTTAGTTCACATCATGGACATCATCATCACGGACATCATGGCCATCATATTATCCCTATACCTATTCCAATTCATTCGCACCATGGATAACAAACGGAAATGATATGGTATTTGCTAGGAAATAGCAAAGTTCATATTTCTCACATTTTTATGCTAAGTCATCCTTTGTGTTCAGCATTTTTTAGTGAATGAATTATCATATTTTGTAAATGCATTATCTCGATGTGTAAAATATCGCTTGTATGGAAAATAAAGTCGTTTATATTTTGATAACACTCTGATTTCGTTTTATGATTTCGTTGATTATCATTATAGGCCTCTAGGAATTTATGTCCATTTAGTAAAAAACAAAACAAAAACAGTATGAACACCACAAAATACCCAAACCAAAATGAGTTCAAGGACGGTATTATGTTGTTGGAGATGGAAAAATCGGATCGTCGGAGGAAAATCAATCACACAGCCACAATCTGGGGCCGACTAACTCAATGCTGAAAAGGAAAAAAAATGAACAGGACGTGAAACATATACTAACTAATCTTCACTGCACCTAAGCTGATAGACGTAACAGGAATTTCACGACTGACGACAGATGGCTTGCGAAAATTCAATCAGCTCTTCTTTGCTTACTGATTCATTCTCGCGTCTATTTTTAACTAATATTTTATTTTTTAATTATTTTTTTCTTATATATTTATGCAAAGACTCATAAAAGCACCGAAATCGTCAACAGTACCAAATTAGATTAATCATTATATTTAAATTTTAACTAACGTTTCCTTACACCATAACTATCTAATTTTGCCGTAAGAGTTACATATATTCGCCAATTTTATAATCCGATGATAGGGTCGATTGCATATGTTTTCTACCCGAACAGGAAAAAAGTGAACTTTGTGTATGTGTTATAACTCTATTCTTCCCTAATAACTTTTCCTATGCCCTCTAGTAAACCCTTGTTTAGCGAAAAGTAAATACAGAATATGTTAATTCTTGTTAACTAGAAGAACAATTACTGCATGGAGTACAAGGATTCAACAATTAATAAAGGTTGGACGTAAGGATGATATCTCTCCTTGGTAGTAAACCATGAATGCTCGGAATAATTAATCAATTTTTCTCATGTTCAGTTCAACCATTCTTCAGATTGAAGTTTGCAAGAGTTATTTCTGATCATAATTCATAAATTGTGAACTGGATAATTATTGACCAGTAGGTCTTCCTAGTGTTTTTCATAAAGTATCGAAAGAATTAATTCAGAATCGTATTCAAGATATTCTTGATAGAAGCCAGCTGTGTCGCAGAGATCGGTTATGACAAATATGCTTGTATTTCATGGAGATATCACGAGGCAAATAGACCAAGGCAATGGCTATAGTATGTATTATTCCGATTTTAGCAAAGCATTTGATAGCGTTCCACATAAGAGCTTACTGATTAATATGTATCGAATAGATATCGATGATCATCTAGTCAGATGAACCGGAAATTGATTGATTGACGAGAGGAAGAAGGGTTATATGAGTCTTTAAAGAGCGGAAGTTTGATATTAAGGAATTTATGATCCGTTATTGTTATATGCAGGAATGATACTGATTCTAGTAGTAATAGTAAAATTTCTTTCCTTTGTTGATGATGATGTCGTAAGGTTATGAATATATAAAGTGATCAGTTTGGATCATCCTTTTTAACGCAATAAATTAAAATATTAGAAGATAATATTAGATATTTGGGTATTTTTGTTGACAGGAGATTTAAGTTCAAGAATCATATTTGATAAGATGATTAGTAAAGCCCAGAAGATTATGGGATTAATCGATAGAAACTTCACTTGTTGGGATATGGAAGTAATGATGCCTTTATACAAGTTTTTATTCAGACCTATATTGGATTTCATTACCAAAGTTTTTAATAGATGTCCAGAAAATGGAATGTATGCAGGGAATATCTACTAAGTTTGTAGGCGGGCTATATCATAATCATTAAGATTTCGTAGCTAGAAGTCATGAATGTATCTAAAAGAAAACCAGCGAGGAGACTTAGTTTCGGTTTCTGTTAATATGAGGCATATTTAAGATAAATAGCAGGAATTTATCGGTATCATTACTGGTTAGAAGATAATAATGGCTTACTCATATTTTACATACTCTGTTCTGTTCTGTAAGATTGTAAGAAGTAAAGAAGTTATTGTAAATAACTTCTTTACTTCTTTACAACTACAGGTAGGACTTGTTTTAATTAATCTGCTCAGCTTTGGATACCGTTATGATTGCTGAACTCAAATTTCGTATCAGCCAAGATATCCAAAACATTGCATCATCCGTTTCTTCTAAATATTTTCACTTTAACTTACATCTACCTAACATCTACTTATATCTTCGTCGTCGTCCGGTAGCATCCTCTAGCAAGAGTTGCAGCAGATGAGTAGCTCTTCTCCATTTCTCTCTGTCTGTCGCTTCCATCATTCTTAAACCAGTCCATTCCACGATGTCATTAAACCACTCTCTAGTTAGTCTTCCACGTCTTCTCTTCCCCTCAACTTTTCCTTGTAATTCTTGTCAGGTGTCCCGAAGAACCTCTCAGAAGATGTCCTACAAATCTGGTCTTTCTTTGCATAATATTCTTTAACAGTGTTCTTTCCACCCCAACTCGTCTTAAAACTTCTTGATTTGATATTCTCTCTGTATAGCTAATCTTTTCCATCTTTCTATAACACCACATTTCCAATGCATTAATTCTTTCCATATCTCTCTTTCTTAGTGTCCATGACTCACTTCCATAACTTGCAATACTCCAAACTGTTGCTTTAACTATTCCAATTCTAATGCCTATTTTAGTGTTCTTGTTTATTAAAATTCTCTTAATTTCCATAAATGCCGATTTAGCTTTATTTATATCTTATATATATATATATATATATATATATATATATATATATATATATATATATATATATATATATATATATATATATATATATATATATATATATATATAATAGATATTTACCCTCATTAGATAGATATCGAATATCTATCTAATATCAAATTATATCTATCTAATTTTATGTTCTACTGAATATCACATGCAGTACACTTGCAAAATATTTATTTTCTTTTGCAACTGCAGGTGGTCATTCAAATTTGTGTGCTTTATTCGTTTCCATTATTATTAGCTATTTTTAGATATCTATAATATCTTTTTAAATTAATATCTGAATTCCCATGTAGATTAATTCCAATTTTGCTTTACAATCTTTAGCAGCTAATGGTAGCTAGTTGTTGCTTATATCTATCATTTTTAATAACCGATTTATCAGCTTCGATACTCTTCCCATAGCTGTTTCTTACAATGAATTTCTTTAAGAAGATTATTCTTCCTGCTTACTCCATATTCATTAAGAAATTTACTTTATGAAAGATATCCTCAATGCCGTCCATTTTGCATTGGTGTCTCTTCAACTATCTCCCAGCTAATACTTTCTAATTCTCTTAACACATATTAAAATTACTTTTTTTTACAAAAATACATCCTGATGCTTTCTAAATAGCATTTCTCCCCTTACTTTTAATTCTTTCGTGGTCGTTGCCACAGAAGAGTTCAAAGTAATTAACATGGTCAAACAGCAAATTAAAGTAATTCCTTTAATGTTATCAAACTCGTACACGGTGCTTTAAATAACTATCTCTAATTTGCTCCAAAAATTTATTTATCGGCATTATCGGCTCTTTCATTCTACCAGTCAATATCTACTATATTAAGGGCCTTCAATAATAATCTTCTAATCCTGCACTGTCCACATCCTATGATTATTATTCACCACACTCTCTTAAATTCCTATCCCGGATAAGAATTCGTTATGACATTCACATCCCAGTCCGAATCTTTCCTGATAAAAAATAACATGTTCCCTCTGTTACCTGTTCAGTGTCTTCTGACAGTATTATAACTGCAATTATGTACTTCGATATCAAGAACGCCATCGTTAAGCCAGGACTCAGATATTAACATGATATGCGACTTAATTTCTCTGATAATTAATTTAAACCTCATAAGTTTATTCTCTCAGGATCTTATACTATTCAAAGTGCATTTTAAAGTTGTTTCCTTGTATTGCAAATTATAGCCTTATTCACGTTGATGAACACACCAGTATTTAGATCGCTCTACCAAAGTATTTCCGATTATTTAACAAACTCATTCCATAAATTAATAAATTTACACACGTGTGGTGCATAACCTACTTAAAAGCCGATTTGGCGTCCATTATTCTGACCACGGGTTCTTATCTATCAAATATGGATATTATATTAACACAAATTTGCGATTATAACCATTATAACCAATAACCAGTTAATATAAATGCCAAAAATCCCTCTGCAGACTTTAGATGATTTTCTCTAACGATACTTGTAACCTGCATAAAATTTTACCAACCTCTCTTACCACAGAATCATCATAGATTATCAAGCCGAATTTAGTTGTCATTTATTTATTTATTGCAATGTGTATCTGTCAAAAAAAGAAAGAAATCTGGGCTGTTAAAATCCTCCTCCATATTGGATTCATCTACTAAAGCTCAACTGTTTGTAACAAACGACACTAAGGCAATTTCTCCCCAAGTTGTTGCATTCAACTGAAAAAACTTGTCTTTCCCTAAATCAACTGGGAAAAAATTCCATATTTAAGTGATATTCCATTTATTAATCCGACACCTGATAACTTTCAATAACCTACACCCTAACGTTTCCACTTAGTAAATTGCATTATTCAATACTTTTTTGATTATTGTCTATAACATTCAGCTATTTACAATACCTATAAATCAACTAAATATTACTTTCGCTGCTTTCTTATAATTTCATATGGTCGACATAACTCTGCATGTAAGAATGATCAAACTCAGTCAAACCTTCTGCCAAGTTCTCTATTCAAAGTTAACTTGCCTCCATTTCCAGTAACCTTTTTATCCTTTATATTTTATTCTTTATATTCGGGCAATAATGGTCAGGCAACGGAAGAAGTAATTATAGTATTCAACGCAAAACACCAGAATAATCTTCTTATGCAGGCAATTTCACGTAGAGTGATATGGAGAAATATCAAATTGGGGAATTGGACAATGAGACTTATTTGTACCTATAGTCCCAAGGAAAATTCTACTAAGGAAGAAGTGAAAAAAGTTTCGAGCCATTGGAGAAAGCAGTTTACATAACGATAAGGAAAATTGTCCCTTGTTATATATAAAGAACAGAATAGGAAAGGAATATCACTCGCATAGAAATGTTTTGGGAAAATGTGGAGAAAACAGCAAAGTTACTAATAATGGTAATTACCTACTGGATTTCTGTTTTGTGCATGGACTAGTTATGACCAATACTATGTTCCAACATAACAATTTGAACAAATGCACTTGGAAAGAATATACAAAATAAAAAAAAAAAAAATGGGTCATAGGCTACATTACTATTGACAGCGATAGATACTGATATCTTCACGCTAGTTGAAGACACAAATGTATATTGAAGTTTAAAATAGGAAATGATCACTATCATTTGACTTTGAGCAGGATAAAAATGAATTTCATATTGAAAAGAAAAATATATAAGAAAGTTTAAAAAAAGAATCAAGGCTAAGCAAGAGCTAAAGATGAAAAAACATTGACTGATTCAGCCTAGGAATCATGTGGTGAAGTTATCTACAAGAATAGAAAAATCCTTGCAGATAAAAGTAGGCAAGAGTAATGAAAACTTCAAAGGCATCCTGAATAAGAACACGTAAAACATTTCAGCTATTTAGGCTTAGTTTTAATGAAAATGGAAAATTAAATGCAGAAAATATACAAAATGTAACGGGGTCAACTAAATAAATTTATACAGAGTAAGAAATAAATTAGTCAATAAACTAAACTTGCTGTCTACAATACAGTATTAAAACAAATTTTAGCTTATCGATCTCAGAGCTGTCTTAGAATCAAAACTCAAATCAATTACTAGATCAAAGACTAGTGATCACTAGAGATATGAGAATTCTGGGAAAAGAGGCGAGTGAACAGATGGCCTCAATGGTAATGTTGTATTAAAAATGAAGATATGGGGAAGGAACTTGACATTGTCAATGTTTAGAAATTGTGTGTGTGTGTGTGTGTGTGTGTGTGTGTGTGTGTGTGTGTGTGTGTGTGTGTGTGTGTGTGTGTGTGTGTGTGTGTGTGTGTGTGTGTGTGTGTGTGTGTGTGTGTGTGTGTGTGTGTGTGTGTGTGTGTGTGTGTGTGTGTGTGTGTGAAGAGCTAAATCTTAAGTGTCATAGTCATAATGGGAGAGAAAAGATTAACAAAGCAGATCTTTGATACTAGGGTGGTAGAAAACAACACCGAGGCATAACAAGATCTCCTCTAGATGAATATCTTGGTCTTTCTCTAGATTGATGGAGTGATCCACTTAGAAGTGCCTCAAAAGATCGAAATATCAAATCTGACAAAATTGGCGCTCTTGTGGATAACAGACTAATGTGGAGAAAATTTGTCAATAAGAGGTTAGTAATAATACTACGCTACCATTCTTCATGTTGCACTATCATAATATCATTTATGTTGTTCATGTTGTGCTATCATACGAATTGATGTTGTGCTCTCATAGCAGCTTTTCCTTGAGGAAACATGAGGAATTTCATTATGATGCTGATGGTTTTTCTACCCATAGCAAAGCATAAAAGATATATCGTCATCATCATCATCACGAACCATGTGCTCACTGCCCGTTGGTGTCCGCTGCCCCCTTCACTATCTTCTTCCACCTTTTTTTTTGTCCAGTGCGCAATGTCGCAGTTTATATAAACCCATTCCACACCAGTCCTTTATGTCGTCTATTCATTCTCTGAATGGTCTATCTGTTCTGTTTACACCGTCCATAATACCAAACATGAATGTCTTTATCTTTCAGTCCCCACTCATTCTGCAGATGTGTCCAAATAATTGCAGATTCTGTTGTATAATCTTCTGAATTAGATTCTCCCTTGGTTGTATCTTCCAATAGAGCTCTTCATTTGTGATTTTCTGTATCCATCTTATTCTTAGAAACTTCCTGTAACAAGTTCTTTCAAATGCCAAAATTATTTTTCTCGATTCCTTATTTCCTTATTTATTTCCCACGTTTCAGATCCATACGGTACACCGCTGAAGATGCATGTTTCCAGCACGCTTAGTTTTGTTTTCAGGCTGATCACTTTACTTTTCCAGATGTTATCCAGGCCTTCAGATTTGTTCTTCCCTTTGCAATCCTTATCTTTATTTCTTTTTTAAGAATATGTATAATTCCGCAAATATAAATAATTTTTGCAATCCAATACGATACAAATACATAATCAATGAAAAATTCAGGAGCTCAGAAAATTGCTTCATATTGCTTTCATACATACACTCCATGTAAAAAAGTCAGCAAATCCCCCATGGGCAAGGTGTATCTTGCTATGTAACGAGTCACATGTTTGTAACAGGTATAAATTGGAGGAATATGATGCTCTCAGGTCGGTGCAACTGTGTTCTGGTGAAATAGATGCGAGATAGAGGCGTTGTGATAGGATGCTATGTTGCAGGCCTATTTGTTCGGTCAACTGTTGACACATTTGACCATCCCAAGTCAACAAACAGTGATATCATACTGAGATAGCAGCGCAAGTAGTCAACGGACCTACCACGCTCACCTCACGTCACCGTGGGGTGCCACGAAGGAAAATACGTAAAAACATATTCGTCATCCGACACGTTGAAAGTTGAGTTCAGGGCATTGACTGGAACACGAATCTTCACAAAAGCATTCATAACTGAGGCTCAAAACATGGGCTTCGATGGTAGGACCACAATATGCAAGTTTCACTTAATGTGTGGAATTTGCAAACCAACATGCATCGTTGTCTTCAGTGGTGCAAAGAGCATGTACAGTGGTAATTATAAGTTGGAAAGCTATATTATGGAGCGAAGATTCATGCTACATCTTCTACCGAGCAGAAGGACAGGTGTGTATATGGTGGATGCCCGGTGAACGTCTCCTACCAAAGTGCGTAACCACAACTATGAAATTCGGAGGCGGCGGTGTGATAGGATAGGCCTGCTTTCCTGTTTTGGCTTCGGACCTCTGTTTGTGGTGCCACGATCATTGAACTCAGATAGGTATCTGAACAATTCAATATTTCCTACTTTGTTGGTTTTCTGCGGAACTGACCATTGTCTCTTTCAGCACGACAATGCACAATGTCATAAGGATGCTGCTGTGACTGCGTAGTTTGTGGATATGAATATCACCACACTTAACTTGCCTCCACAGAGTTCTGATGTCGAACATACCCTATTGAACATCTGTGGAATGAACAGGAGCGTTGGGTGAGGTCAAGGGACATCCGCCCCATAACGGTCCAGAGCTTCAACATGTCCCTGTAGGATTACTGCAGTCATCGCAGCGAAACGAATCCCACATTTTATTATTAAGGTGGGCGTCTTGGCTGTTTGTTCCTCAGACTACGGTGTTCATTGTTTTCTTTTCAAGCAGTGTACCCGTCTAAAGCAAGTAAAGAAAGAATGTTCAATTTTGTGCGTTCTCGTATCAGTGTCACTCCAGTAAAACCAACACGGGAAGGTCTCTTATTAGTTAGCCACTTTGTTTGAGACTGCCTAATCGGCATTGATGAACAATTCTAGAAAACAAGCATCGATTATGTGACAGTACTGAAACGCAGTCCCTCTCAACCAAGTGGAGGGTATCATTACGGAGGCGATATAACTCAAAGTGCAAATGACATTCAACTCTTCTAAGGACTTCGATAGTATCATTAAAATAAAACTCGTAGTCTTCTTTTTTGTTTGTTGTCTAGTTTTTTGAATCAACCATCATTTTTGTTTATTTGCGAGCGCTATGAGTGCGGCATTTTCAGAACATAAAAATGACAGATGAATATTTAAACTATTTTTTTAAAAGATAACCTCCATATTTGAGAAATATAAAATCGGATGTATATAAAAACAGACTAATAAAATCTTATTAGCCTGTTTAAAGAGTAAAATTTTTAAATTTATATCCCATCATTTTACAAGTGCCAGTGCTCTCCATAAAATCAGTAGATTGTTCAGTGTACTTCGTCATTACTGCTAAAATGGTGCCCAGCAAACAGATAGAAGTAGCTAGGAGATAAGTTAGAAATGAAAAGAAGTACAATAAAGAATCTCCCAACTCCAATTATTACGTAAGTGTGGCCGGCGTTGGTATACAGCAGGTGTACTTCAGTATACGTTGGACTAACGAAAAGCAACTAGGGTCTGTCAGACCTTATTGTCAGACCTTACTGTCAGACCTCAAGGTCTGTCAGACCTTATTGAAAAAGGTCTGATTTCGAATACCGTCCTCGACGGTATTCTAAATCAGACCTTTTTCAATAAGGCAGTCAGTATGACGACGGAGGTGCTTCAGTTGCATCAAATGCAGACGTTCCTTCGATAGCAGTAACCAAACTTGCAACCTGTCGCGACAAGATTTCATACTTTGAGTGTAAATAAGAAACTGCCTTAAAATGAATACCAGCGAATACGTTTGCTCTTGCAAACGACCATCAAGAACACAATAACATTCTGGAACCGCTAATAATTGCATTGTACTTTAAATTATTTCTGACGTGGACTAAGAAGAAATGAATAGAGACACCATCAGAAAAAATCGTAATAGTCAGTCACTGTTACGATATTCCAGCAAGATATATCAAACAAAAGTGATCGGAACGTTTTTTTTTTTGTTTTTTTTTGGAAATTCTCGTGGCAAAAACTCATGGTAAAAAGGTTGGCTGGAGCTGATTTTCATGAGGACAGACTAACAGTTATAGATAAGCTGATTCACACACACTGCGGGTGTATGTCTGTCATTTTAGAGAACATATTTCTCACTACAAAAGTGTATTTAGACAATTAAATATATTTTACCAGGTTCATAAGTTCCTTAGAATGGAACTGAAGGTCAAGCTCACCCACTGGAATTGTTTGTATTAATCGATTTAGAGGATGAATTCTTGATTTTTCTTCATAACTGGATTAACATTCGAAAGTGAGATATTATTCCTCCGAATATGAGTACGGTGAAGGAATTCTGAGAGCTTAGGTCCTCAGAAGGGACTTGTCCAAGAACGCATTTTCGTTTGCTTCCACTGGATTGTGTTATTAACACAGTACTTACCCGGATAACTGGATAAATTGAAAACACATACGCACGCACGCACGCTTACACACACACACACACACACACACACACACACACACACACACACACACACACACACACACACACACACACACACACACACACACACACAAATGGACATCATTTCTGACTCTAAGATTGAGAATTTAAATAAAACAACTCAGGATTAATAATTACAGTAAAAGGTATTTCGATTAAGTATAATTTTAAGAAAAGTATATTCTTTAATGCTAGAACTAATTAAAATAGACATAATTAACTCTAGATTTAGTCTATTTAGTATACATTATTTGCCCCTAGGGAAATTTTTCCGACCCTAGGGATGGAAAATGACTAAATTATATAAAGTTTAGAAAATAAAAGAAAATGTGGGCGAAAAGAATGGATTAGGAAATGAGAAGAGTGGGATTACGTAATGAGAAAACTTCGTTGAAAAAAGAGCTTGTCTATTTCCGTATGCCATATCTTAAGACTACGGGTAAAAAAGAAAAAAAATCTTCAAACATAAATGAAATGATATGCTTTTAGAGCAAAATAAAATATGAACTGCCTGGTTTGGTGCTACTGATACCAAGAAATTATATATATATATATATGTTAAAAATACCAAGAAATTTTTTAACTCCCCGTGTGGTGGCCGGGATAAGAATAGCTCCACTGTAGCCTATGAATGACGTATGAGGCGACTAAAATGGGTACCCAGGGATGGTAGTGGATGGCAATGCTGTTGCCAATGAAGTTTTAACTGAGGATCGGCCATTGCTGTTACCCTCCTGCCATGATCAGCACCTACTGCTCTATACCACTCTCTACCTGTATATTTTCTTTACAGATAACGGGAATATGAAAAGTATTTTTGCTTCAACCATCTAGAAAAAAAAAAAATTGCTTTTGCTTACTTGGTTTCCCAAATAAGCAAAACAAAGTTTTCTGCGTGAAATATATTCACGTCTAAGCTACTTGTATATACACCCTCTGTCCAAAAAGAAACCGAACTTGGAACTTTTCGAAAATAGAAGAAATTAGTGGGGCTACTAGTTGTATCTTTTGGCTGTCGAAAGCGGCACCGTTCATTAGTGTTGTGGCAACTGTTTATGACATTTTAATTGAAGCCGAGTTATTGAGTCAAAAGTGACAGTTTGTTTTGACGAATGGTTGGTCGTCTAACAGATATTCATGCCGTACGCGACGAATTCTCGCTATCAGTCGCTTAAAAACTTCGAAATAAAACTCACCATTGACTGTTTGGCAGGGCTGAATGAATTCTTTGTGGATAATGCCCTTGGAATCGTAGAAATAAATCAGCATTGTCTTTACTTTTGACTTCTCCAAGCGACTTTTTTTCGGATGCCCCTCTTTTGGTGGTCTCCACTCAGCACTCGGGCGCTTTGTTTCGGGCTCATACTCAAAACATCACGTTTCGTCACTATTAGCGATCGAGGAAGGACTCGATCGCTAATTTTCGGGCTCATACAAATACCACGTTTCGTCACCAGTAACGATCATTTAAAGGAAGCTTGAAACGATGGTTACTGGTGTTTTAACTAAGTCTTACGAACTGTTTTAATGAGGTCCTTGTAATGTTCAATTCGATACATTTTTTGGTGGTTGGTTAACTTGTGGGGAACAAATCGCGAAATCAATTTACGAATGCCCAAACTCTCGGACAAAATGTTGGGCAAGGTTGATTTTAGAATCCCCAATTCATCTTCATTCGAGTTCAATCTTTCAATCTTCCAAGTTTTCTTTGATGAAATCACACATTTTTTGGATGTTAACTTCGCTCAGTCCAGTTTTTGGACGGCCCGGCTTTTCGTCGTCCTCAAGCGTCTCACGACCACTTTGAAATCGCTTAAGCCACTCGTAAACTTAGGTACGGGATACGCATTCATCTTCTACTCTTCTGCAAATTTTACTGCTTCTCTCTTCATCTGGGGCAGCCTTCACGCATTGCTGCTTAAAAACTTTGATTGTACGAAAAATATTTTCAACTTGTTTCTGTGAAATCTCTTTTGACTGACTATCAGTGGTTAAATTTTCTTCATGTTTTTCTGGATCTTCTAGCTGTGCATCTAAATTTAGCAGGTAGGAATCACTCAATTATTCAGAATGAGATTTAATTAACTCTTGGACGTTATCATTGAAGGAGAGAAAGAAATGAAGGACGTACGAATTGGTCGCCAAAACGCGAAATCACGTGCTTTATAGATAAAATTTCCCAACTGTTATAGAAGTAAAATAGTTACCCTTTAAAAACTACAATGATGATCATAAAAGATAAGTTAATTTTCCGAAGTGTAATAATAAACAACTCATCCCAGAAGAGGGATTGATTACCCTATTATCGGAATGGATTCTCCGTTTTGTGACATGCGCAGAAGTGTCGAAGGGTCTCGAATCTGTGGGTAGAATCTGTATAGCAGACGGCATTAATTTTGGCGGTAAAAATGTGGAACATAGTATACATAGTGTACATGGAAGTAGTGTAGTATGCCATTAAAAATAACTTTGTAAAATATTTTTAATCGGTAACTGAATTATTTCATTCTGGTGAGCGATGTTTTAAAATAGTTAGCCATAAAAAATGTATAGATCGAAAATTTTTAAAATCTGTAACATTTATTTTTAAGATGTATATAGGCACACTAATCGAATTTTAGAGGCGCACTAATCGAATTTGGGTATAGAAAGAAAATGACGCACTAATCGAAAACGCACTAATCAGAGGCGCATTAATCGAGGGATTACTGCATATCTCATATACAAGTAGACAAAAGGTGTTTCACCTTCTTAAATAAATCTCTGGATGAGAGAAAGATGTAGAAAGTTTTTTAACTTGGGTTTATTTACCTTGGGTGTATTATATTTGCTTACTTGGGAACAGGATTAAAACCAAGTATAAAATTTTTTGTATCTTTAACATAGAAAAGAATTTTCTACATCTTTCTCTCAACCAGAGATTTTTATTGATAAAGTCAAGCACCTTTTATCTACTTGTATAGGAGATATATATGATTTATGCATTCCTTCAGTAAATTTGTCTTCAATTTTCTCGGTTTCTAGTCTCCACCTTTACCACGAGTTGATTCAGGCCTGAAAATACTTCAGGCGCAAACTTGACTTACCTATCTGTTTGCTTACTTTGGAAAAAGGATTAAAACCAAGTTTATAAAATGCACTTAATCCTATCTGTATATAGTCTGTTTATTAATTGACTGTATTATTTTGTATGTTTGTCTTTCGGGATGAAATATCCGAGTTTCAAAAGGATAAATTATACTACCTCCGTTATCTATCCTATCTATCCCAATGGCTTTAACAGGCCTTTAAGGCCCACAACCTTCCAAGCATGCTTGGATTTCGTAACCGAAATACGAGATAGAATGGTCACTCCTATGCCTCAAGGTATTCTTGGCTGTAGATCCGTGTGTTCACGGGGACGGTTTGCCTGCTTGCGGGATGAAAAACACCAGATAAACTGGAGGAAAAAACCCTACTGCCCGCGCCCAAGACCGGTTAACTTGGCTATGGCTGAGGAAGATCCTTCAGCTCCTCACGTCTCTGACGGGAATCGAACCTAGGACACTCCTTCCCCAGGCATATACTACCTCAGTTATCGCATCGTACATGTCTTCCAGTCAGGACAAAGGGCATGCAGGTTAAAAGAGTTGCTTGTGGCAACTTTCATAGTTCTAAATCGGCGGAAAGACGATTATAGATTAGATTTTATTTGCTAACTCAAGGAAATTTTATTTCCTTGAGTTAGCAAATAACTTCCAAAGTTAATCGAACATTGCGCTAATTTGCTCACTTTAAATCTTATTTAAAATGACCAATCATTTTAAATACGATTTAATTAAAAATCTAATTATTGAAAATTAATTTCTTTCTTGGCTGTTATGGCATGTAGTGGTAGTTTAAAAATAAAACGAGGGAAGATTTAAACATACTCGAACAAGAATACATCTGCCATATATCAAGGAGTACTGCAACACAAATGCAGTCCGATGGAATTCTCACTTAAGTTCACGCCTTTTAATCTCTCGTTTATTTATTAATATACCACATTTAAAATACTGTATAGGTTTTATACCAAGCGCAGATGGATTCTGTTATTTGTATTTCGTTTACATGTGCGAAGCAATCACACAGCTTAATTTCATTATTTTGGGTGTGAATGGGGGCAATTGCAATATGGGTTCCTAATTACTGTAACTAATTAAAAAGCAACTAATTTATCTGAATTTCCCATGAAAAAACAAATATGCGGTATAGTCTCCAAACTTAAAATTTGACATAACACTTACCCTTTGCTCATTATATTTTCTATCACTTGCTCCAGTACCACTGCACCATGATACATATTGAGCAATCAATTTAAAAATTTCAGAATTCAAATTTAATGAAGGTATATTTGTTGGATCCAAAGTATTAGAAACAGTATTAAAGGATGAAGAATTTGAAAAGTAACTATGAAAATAGAACTAAAATCATGGAATTTATTCATGGATTTAAAGGATTTGGGGCAACGATAGAACTGAAAATTGCAATCACCTAGTTACACAACAGAAGACATATCAATTAAGATTCACTTGCTTCATTCTCAGGTTATCTTTCCTATAAACTTGTTTCACTGAGCAAGCAGGGTAAATGATTCTGCCAGGATATCATGGTAATGGAACTATGAACAGAATGATTGCTGTTGGTTTTTGTAAAAGAGTGACATTCAAGTGAAGATGATTACAAGAGAAAACAAAGTACTTGAGACACTTTTAAATGTGTGTGTTTTTATTTTATTTTATTACTCTTTATAATAAAATATGCAAGTACTCAATTTTTGGTAGTTTTATCTATTTAAAAAAATCCTGTTTTAAAAGTGATACTTAATTTTTTTTTCTAAATGCTTAGCCAAGTTTATGTTGTAACAAAGTAACTGAAGTGTTGATAAATAGTTTAATTTTTAAATCTTCTACCCAAAATACATAAAAGTTCACTTATTTTATTCGTTCGTATTTCCAACATTCTTGTTGACCGACTAGATATACAGCGGTGCTAAGATATTCCAAATATTCCAAATGCTACTTGAAAATACTCTTCAATTTTAGAACATCCCGAAGTTCTGTGCTCATGTTCTTCTTTGTGCATCATTTGCATAACAGTTAACTTCATTTGCTAAGAGGTAAATCTAAATTAACTTGAATGCATGCTGATCAAGAGATGTTCATAACTAAAATCATTTAATTCAGCAAATCAGCAAAATATTTCCTCAGTTCCAATCCAATAGTTACTAAAATCTTAATGTCTATAATCACATTCTATGTTTTATCTTATCATTCTTTCCACAACTGTAAACGTTGATTGGTTTTGTACCATTAATTAATTTCTGAATTTGTAAAACTTATTTCAGGAAAAATAATTATAACACTTTTAGCATAAAATTCAGATTTAACCACTTTACGTAATTTGTTGATTTGCAGCGCTTTGCTAGCCTGATTATGATATTGTTCCCTTACATTTTAACATAGTTGAGTGTTTAAAATGCAGTTGCGTTATATCGCTTGCAAGTACTGCAAATATTACAATGCAAGCTCACATTTGTCCTGCAAATAAACAAATTATCTAAAGAAATTAAATCTCAATCAAATGATAAAATTGGTAGTTTTTTTTTAAATCTATATATCGAGATAACCAATAAATAGACAAAGAAAATTATGTTTAAAGATGCGTATTCACTCTCTGAGTGCTGCGTTTTCGGCAGTTTTCCTCCTTATCTCTTACTAAGGAGACTAGATAATTCACTTTCGGTTGAAAAACCATTTCAATATTAATCGCTTCTCATCAGTAGGAATCAAGCTCTGAGTTTTTCCAAAAAAAAAAGTCTAATAACTAATAATGACTTACTAAATTTTACTTGACACATCTCTCGTTGTCACTGTAGGCAGACGACGCCTATAGTGACAACGAAATAATTTTTTTTCGTAATAATCACTAGAACATTCGCCGGCCTGATTGGCCGACTGGTTCAAGTATCCACTCTCCTAACGAACAGGTCGTGGTTCGAATCCCGCCATGGGCATGGATGTTTGTGATTGTCTTTAGGTGAGAGATGAATTTCATTGCCCGATGTAAGAGGCGATGGAGGTTTGCTTAATTAATTAAAAAATGCAATAAATATAATTAATAAAAAATATGAAAAGGTCTCTAACTCACGCTCAATACTAATGTACTTCTAAGCTTTATAACGTTTTGTGAGTAGGAATGACATAAAATAATTACGTACCCAGCAATTATTTTTAGCAAATACAGAAGCGTTAGTGTTTCTTAGAATTTCATAATTGACAAATTTACATAATTTGTAAATTATGTTTTACTAACTGAATTTACATAATTTGAGAAGGTAATACTATAAGTTATGGAGCGTTTAAGGATTTAAGTGAGAATATTATAAATATTTCCCTCGATCGCTTGTTGCTACATGGAACAGGAGCACGTTTTTTTATCTGATAACATCCTGCAAGGGAAAATACTACTACTACTAAGGCAACGATCATTTACTGTCCTCATAAATCTGTTGAAGGAAAAGATGAAAATTATAAAAATGTAAATTTTTATCTCCTCCCAGAAAGATTAACATTTTTTCAAGGACATAAAATCGATAATAAATTCGACTGTTCATAAATAATTGCAAAGGAAATGATGAATATAAGATTTTTTTGCAGAACAAATATTTTACTGCTTGAATTTTTTGTTATATTAATGGACATTTAAATTGTTTACGAGAAAGTTGATACTCCTGTTTTACTGTAAGCATCTAATAAATAATCTTCTTTGTCTCGAACAACTATCTATACGCTGTTCGTTGTATAGCCGGAACTGTTACTCTTTGATGTGAATCCCTTAGGAGAGAGATTATAAATTTACGATGCCATGCGTCTATTACCGAGTTTTGTTTAAGTATTAGAAATTCGACCCCCCCACCCCCTTCTCTATACCAAACAGTATACTTTTTAAGCCATTTAGGCTTCCGAAAAGCAAAGTTATGTGTTGGTGGTTTCACACTGGGCGACGTAAATAGTGTAACACCTGAAGACCTTTACAAGAGGGATTCTGACCCACAGTTTGGATGCAGTCTGTCCGTTAGCCAGTGTTGCATTTAAATACATCCTACTCATTTTTTATGTAGTTCCCACCTTTCGTGGGTAGAAGCTACATAAAAAATATATTTAAGAGAAACAATATGTTCCAGATTTGGTGAGCAACGCTTATTTAATATAGAGCTAATCTAACCAAACCTTTTAACCAAATCTAAATGCTAACAAATCTATTAATTGTAAAAGTTACTTATTAAATTCTATTTATTGATAGAGAACCATCTGGCTATTCTTGAAAAAAAAAAAAAAGAAATCATTTTTGTAATTTTCTAAATTGCTGAAAGGATTTTTGGTACAGAACTCAAAACAGTACGGAAAATCAGTATGAAAGTGATAACATAATATGAGAACTGAACAACCAAAAATGTACGAAGGGATAAAAATATAAGTTAGAAACATGAATAACATAAATATCAATATGAACCAAGAGATATTTACCGGTAAGTTTTAGATAAATATGAATAGAATAATGTATTAAAACCAAGTAACTAAAAATATACACGACAAACCTGCAAATCAGTGACGGTATACTGGTCGTATACAATATAAATCAATGATTTATATGATTTTCAGCTATATTTTAAATTCCACATTAAATACTGATTTAATAATTTAGCAGATTCGGCAAAAAATTTCCTCTTTCATTTTGAATATGTTTAGGTAGGTCTTTATCAACATATCTTTCAGAAAGTATAACTTATATATAATTTTTTAACATTCGATAGATTTATTATCCTTTATGGTCGGTTGCGGTAGCTCTGTATGAAATTAGTTCTGCTGAGGCAAATAATAAAATATCATTAAAAATAGGCTACTCGAATATTTCTACTTCAGAAATCCGAAACTATTCTCATTTATTTTTGCATCATTCCTTTCTATTGCTAGTTAATTTATGACTGACCATCGTTAATGATATTTTATGTTTATGTTTTAATATAAATTTAAGCTGTTTTGTTTTAGAGAAAATGAATCTGCAGTTCCATTTTCCAATTAAAACACTTCTCTATTTAGCTGCTAGTAGCGTTACTTAAAAATCAATCATTTTCATTATCACAGCGATTTATTTTCCAAAATATTATCTATAAATTATGCACAAAGAAAAAGAGATTAACACACGTGTGTAATTCCAGTAATGCACCGCTCCAGATTTTAAATATAATTGCACACATATGCGTTGAAAACAGCTAAGTAGTTTGCTTAAAAAAACCATTATCCTTACTGAAGTTATGACGTTATAACATATGTTATAACTGAAAGTATCTACAATAAGGCATGTATTAGAATAGACAAACTGCACTAGAATATACCTTAAGAAATTTCTAAATGTTGACATGAGTAAAGAATTCTATTAATTTTCATCTGCCTATACTAGAACTCCATAACCCGCTTTCTCAGTGAATAAACATTGCATATGCTATTCACCCATTTGAAAATAGTGAGGAAAGCCTGACAGTGGCATTCAGAATTCAGTTTTCAAATGAAAGCCGTGTGAAACGTTGCGTAACACATTATGTTTTCAGTGTCCTTTACCAGAAAAGCACCATAAAATATAATGTTCTTTGCAAAATATAGAACGGAAGCCTATTCAGGAATTAGGCTACGTCGAAGCAGAAGGAAAGTACAAACTTTTGTTTAGAGGCAAGAAGGAAAGGTACGCAGTTATTTTAAAATTTCCTGCGGGAATGCTTTAAAAAGGCAGCGACGCAACTGGCTACAGTAATATATGTTCTGCTTCTCTCTGGTAAGTAACTAATAGTGCAGATATTTGTTAATACAGCATAAGTGAAATAGGTATATAGTGTTTACTCATAGTTAGTTAATGTATGTTAGCCTAATGTTAAATTAACTGCACATTTAGTTTACAATGAAACAATGTTAAAGAGTCAACGTTTTGTTAGTTTTATCTGCGTGAAGTTTGTTCTAAAAAGGGAACAACGAATTTATCAGCATGCAAGTGATCACTTGCATATCGATAAATTCTATATTAGTGATAGCTTATTGTATTTTTAACACTCGTATCCAACTCGTTAATGCACACGTTAAAATTCAACATTTCGTACGATGAATCTAATATTAATCATCAACATTCTAGTCTAGTAAAGAACTCTAGATTTCAAATTCCATAGAGTGAAGTTGTAGTTTTGTACATACTAAACGTACGGAACAAATGCATCAATACAAGCAGAATCGAATGCATTTGAATTGGAAAAATTTACGAAATTATGTAAATAGTTTCGTTTACAAGATTCCAGAATTCAAGAAAACTTATACGTGTACATAATTCTAAATGATGGGAAAAAAAACCCTCTCTCATCACGATATCCAGAACTCTCAGTTTTTAAAAGAGACACATCAAGTAGACGGATTTTCTGAAACTAAGATTTCATCAAGCATTTAATCTAAGCATACATAAAAGAGCAATAATTTATAGATCTAAATCAAAATAAAGTCTGTATCTGTTCAGCATAAATCAAACGAGTATACAAGAAACCAGAATATTCATTTTTAGTTCACAATTAGGCGCGACGAATACAACTATCCAATAATCAGTTTCAAAGCTTTATCAATTCCCTCATCGTGTTTTTATTTTCCAGAAATCCTATTTCTATCTAATATCGGGGTATGATTTAGCGAATGCACACTAAAATCTCACATTTCAAATAGTAGGAAAAGTAATTTCGATCTATTGAAAATGCTTGTTAATATTTCAAAATACCGTTAATTAATCCGTAAGAAATCTTTGAAATAAGTAAACGTATTTAATAAATTTTGAGTAACTAGACGATTTTCTGAATAGTTTAAAATGAATTTCATTAAAGTGATCAAAGAATCTATTTATACTATGAAACGCAGTAATACAACAATAATGCACCTGATATGTCTTTTAATAGATTCGCTACCCAGACGTTCTTACGGCATGTATTCGAGAAAATATTTCAGTCTTTCCTTGATGGCTTTACTTGCGAGTTCTCTTTTTGTACAAATCCATGCGGGATTGGACGGCGGAGGCTTACTCGGTGGCTTATTAGGTGGAGGCAAAAGCAAAGGTGGAATTGAAGAAATACTTAGTACTGCTCTCTTGTTGACTAAATTGATGAGCTTCGCTGATCACGGAAAAGGAGAAGGGAAAGGCGGGGGAAGTCATCAAGGACAACAATTCATGCCTATTCCTATGGCCATGCAACATGGAGGATATGGAGGATACGGATATGGAGGATATGGATATGGCTGAAAATAGATGCATTTAACATTTTGGTTACCAAGAAACTCAGGTAATTTCATGTCTAGGAAAAGTGACTTCACCAAGTGCATATGCTGTGTATATAATTAGAAGTACATCATCATTTAATGTAAATACATTTATTTTTTTCTGTTCTGTTAAAGAGATTGTTTATTTCTACAATAAATACTTTTTTCGTATATTTGGTTTTGTTTGAATTTTGTTTCTTTGCCACGCATCATATTACTCACATCAACACTTGAAATTTTCATTTGATTTCAAAGTATACGATTTTCACAATTACTCAGTTTTTTTAACAACAGAATGTCGCATAAGCTGTCCTTACAGGTTATGGGATAATTGTGTACCTTTCGAATAGTACTATTTTTGTATCTATTTTATATCAAGAATATAACGAGAATATAAGCATATAAATCTCAGAATTATTTCAGCTAATTATAAACTTCAGATAAACTAAACGTAGAACTTCTGTAGCTCAGTCGTTAATGTCCTTTAGTTCAAAAGATATTGAGGTTCGAATCCCGTGTATGACGCATATGCCATTTGTTTATAACTTTTTCAATTAAAGGTGAGTTAGCGTGACTTATACGGAGATGGCGCTGTTTTTCATAATGAAAAACAGACAAACCACCCTGAGAATAGATTCAGGTGACAGGAAACAGACCATGCAAATAGGATTGACTGCATCCTGTCAGAGCATTTGATTAGGCTATGAAAGGCCAAAAAGCCTAACGCATACAATGAACTAATGTAATCCACGCATATTTACACATTACAGATTCAATAACTTTAACTAAAACGGAATCAGAGGAATAAACAGTAAAAAATAATATAATGTAGAAGCTATTGCTTTATTTCAATTACACCGATTATTATATCATCGACATTCAAATAATAAATTTAAAAATTATAAGTATCCTGCTAATACGACTATTTCGTCAAAGCGAAATTCATATGAACTTCGTACCCAAAGTGGCGTTGTATGTGTTTGTGTAACCAATACTACATGACCCAGCTACATCAAGTGTGTTAGAAAAAAAAGTAACATATAGAGGGAGTGTCATAGTAATGTGTGGAGTTGAAAAATTAATTAAAGTAATTCTCAGTTTGGGCGCATTAGGTCAGCTTCTCTCCTTGTGTGTTTCATGTACTTAATCCTAAAAAAAATCATAAGATACCAAAATGAAAGAAAATGAAAGCAATGTGCAAATTCTGTGGCTTATACCGAACATCGACGGTTTTCTCAGAAGTCGCTCAGAAAAGCTGAGCGACTGACAACATTGAACACTGACAGAGTTAAGAACGTTTCGGAGTTAGTGAATGATATGGAATGATGTCATTTAAAGAAATCTGTATATGGCAATACCTTGCTTAGAAATTAAATATTCCAAGTATTTCAATCAATAGTTAGATCTTCAAATTGCTGAAGAAATAGAAGCCCAAGATTTTACAAGATAAGCATATAATACTGAATGACTGGAACTCATATCGCCTCAGATCATAAGAGAATTTGTGTTTGGAGTTTGACGTCACAGGCAATTCCGTAATGTTACGACATGTAGATAGTTACAAGCCATGGAGTTTTACGAAAAAGCTGCAACCCACAAGCCTTCGTTAACAACAATGAATACGTATATCGTTGATTGGAAAAGTCGAGATACGCACAACCTCTATCGTAGAGCGACTTTCCATGCAACATACTCTTTCAGTCTCGTAGATGTATTTGAGTATAAAAATTGCCTGAAAATGTTTTCCTTCTGTGTCTTCCGAACGATGAGGTTCAGACGTAGCAATATATTAAAGTGGGTTACAGTTAGTGGCGCTGATTATGCTTACTGGGTAATAGTAGGAGTGGAAGTAGTTAGAATTATGACTACCAGATTCTTCACAGATATCCTGAACAACTGTTGCTTTATTGTGGTAGATTCATGCCACTGGTTCATGCACCTTCCAAAACTATAACATTAAAATATTGCGTTCGGTGTCACAAAGCAGTGATTAACACTACTTAGAAGTGACATCAGAGCATTGCAATGGCCAATGCATGACCAGATTCTGAATCTGTCAGACCATTTATCAGTTGAACTGGAACTCGGATTTATGGCACAGCCAAGAAGCTATCATTATTTGTGGAACTCTAATTATTTTAGAGCAGTGTTTCCCAAGCTATCGATACCGGCATGCCTCTTTTATTAGTTTAGTAACACCGCATACTCCCAAAGGACGTTTGGGAGAATTTCGAATAATATTTCATTAAACATGAATAATTTAAAGGTATTATTTTTTAACATTTGCGTTATAATAAATTACAAACATGAAAAAAAAATGCATTTTAGTTATACGAATCCAATATACATACAGTAGAAACAAAAATTATGAAATTGAAATTTTCATTAATAAAAAACGTTTGATGAGACGAATAACATTTAGTGGAGAATTCCGATGGCATGGTTTGAACTGTTTGAATTTAAACTTTTAATACAAATTAGTTCGAACCACGTGGTTGGAACCCAGTATCGTGCCATCAACTAGACGCTGACCTAATGGGAAGTCACTTAATACACGCGAAGAGACATGTTATGTTTAAAATGTCTTTTAGATTTTATAGTTATTGAAAAATTAGTTATAGAGTAGACCTGTATATCTTCTGCGACAATACGAGGACAAAAATACAGGGTGAGCATAAAATAACTTTCCCTCTATGGAGGTATCTGTAGCTAAAACCAATAAACGGAATGAGACCAAATTTTATATTGGGACTTTTGAAGGCATGGGGAGATGATTTCCGCGGAAAAAAAAATTTAGTACCAATATTCGCCGGTAGGGGGCGTTTTGGCGCTGTCGGAGCCAAAAACAAGCGGATAATTACATTAAAGACAGATAAAATGGAATAATAACATTTCAACGGTGTAAGCGACAGCCGCGTCACTCATTCCAGCTGGATATGTGGCGCGTTACAATGATAATAATAATAATAATAATTAAACTGAAACAACAACTTGCGAGAGACACAGAAATCAATGTAGTGATTGAACTCACAGGAAATAATGTTTTATTCATCAGAATCAGGGTCCCCTGGACCACATACACGATTTTCAATGTGTTGACCTTTCTTGTGTACAATAAACTGCATCCGGTGTGTGACGTGGCGTAAGGAGTCGGTTGGATGTTCATAACAGCCCGTTTTATGTTCACTTTCAAGACATGCAACTTGGGAACTCCAACTTGCATTCCTTGAAATGAGGCCATTGGAAAACCACTTAACAAGTAAAATACTCTGAGGCAAGGTAGGAAGCATATTGAGCACAATTCGTCAGTCATTCGTCAGTCATAACTGCCTAAACGTTCCCAATCCCTTTTTAAGTGGAATTGATAGCGCTGCTGTCACATATACAGTAAAATTTGCATAATCCTTTTTACCTGCGTTTACTGCAAATATTTGACTAGTTTCGGCTCCGTCAGCGCCAAAATTTCTCCTATCGGCGAGTTTTGGTACTAAATCTTTTTTTCGCGGAATCCATCTCTCCATGCCTTCAAAAGTCTCAATATAAAATTTGACCTCATTCCTTTTATTGGTTTTAGCTACAGATGCCTCCAAAGAGGGAAAGTTATTTTATGGCCACCCTGTATAAAAGCACACAGGGATAATCAAAATTATACGTAAACGTGCCTCGTATCTCTAAAGACCTATTGCATACCTGAAGAGGTGCGATAATCTCACTTTAAGAAACACTGTTTTAGAGAATGAATGGATCACATGCCAACTTTCTACCAGAAATTAGTAAAACTTTTTCATAAATCTAACACATTAATTTTTTTGTGCTAAAAAGTACAACATGTTATCTATTGCTCTCAATATGTACATATTTTGTTTATATCTACAAGTGTTCCATAATTTCTAGTCGGATAGTGACAACAGAGATTGACCGAAAAAATGTTTCTAAACTGCAGCTTGGATACTTAGCTATCCAAGATATAGTTTCGAAATTTATATCAGAATTATCGATAAAATTGATCATCTGGCTAGTCTCTAATCATTTCTCACTCGCTAAACGATAATATTGATTACTTGAAAAAAATTAGCAAAAATATCGTGGCCGGAAGCAAATATGTTCCGGCCACGGTTCTCTTCTTTATTCTATGAAATAGTGAGATATCATGATGAAGATATTTGATAATGTGTGATCGGAACCTGTCACATAGAATACCTGAAATTCTTAAATTTTGTTGCCAAGGAAACAGACAGTAATTATTTTGACTGATCCTTAATAACATGAACTGTTTTTAATATGCAGCACGGTGTGGCGTATCGTATTGTATCGCCTGTTTTTTTTTCTTTATATATATATATATATATATATATATATATATATATATCTTTAAAAATTAACGGTAAAATTCTCAATGACTAAATCACACATCAAAATATTTAATGTATGGCGTCCTTAATTTTGAACGTTATCACTGACTTAATAGGCGGTAGATAATTATTTTATCTAGCTACCAACAGATAACATTAAAGCTCTCCTGGTCCATTGTAGCCTTTTTATCTAGCCAAAAAGTTTTATATCACTTATGCTAATATCTGGCATACATTCGATTAAATTGATGTGAAAATCTTTCAAAGTGAATATAAAGTTACCATAGGGTAAAATTATATCCAATTTTTATATTCATAAAATATATTGTATATATTTTATGTATAACATGAAATATATATTTGATCGTACAGAAATTGGATATGGTGTCCTCATGTTTTATAAAGAGTTCGAAGTTGCAGTTTAATGGTCGAGTAAAGAATAAACGCATAGAGAGACGTAAGCAGATTATTGACAGTAACTTAGATAAAAACTAAACATGGTCCTGCACAATAAAAAAGTCAACAGGCATGAGGTCTTCCACCTGCAAGGTCATTCAACGGGAATTCGCTTCATTTCGCTTGTTCTGAAATAAGCTACATTCCACAACAATGACAACTCGTTGTAATGCACTGCTTAACTTACCTCGTTATGATAAAAAATGTCACTTGATGAAATATAAGAATATTTTGTTATTGGCATTAATATGTTGACAACATTTCTCCTTCCTTTTAAAATGATTAACAAATAAAAAAAAATCACTATTTGAAAAGAGATTAACAATAAAATCTTATGCCTGATCTTTGTGTTCATAAGTTAATGAGGGCTGACAATGTTTCAGAACATTCTCAGCCCAGATATTAAAACTACATTGGACTTTTTATCTGCACATTGAATAAATCAGCAGAATGATGATTTATTCAATGTGCAGAATTATTAACATATATTACAAAGCGTCGTAAACGACGCTTTGTAATATATGTTAATAATATATCAATAAAAAATATTGTCTTTTTAACAATAACATAGTCAGTTTTAACAATATACCACTTTGAAATGATTAAAGTATCAGAGTTGATACATTTTTGTGAAACTTTGATATTTGTCTTTGTTACGTAAATTAATACATGTGGAGTGCCTTGTCCAAAGAGGATGAAAGTATAATTTTCCACTTAAGATGTCGATTAGAAATAGAAAATCGAACTCTTTTGCTGACACTTGTGTTCATTTTTACCTGATCCGGAAAATCTGCACTAGAGACCAAACAACTAAAATTTTCAAAACATTTGTCATCCAATGAGTAAGGTGAGGGGGGGGGGCTTCATGTGATGAAATTCATTTTCCATCTAATGACAATCACAAACGTCCATGAGCGACGTGGGATTTGAACCCGAAGCCTGTTGATTGGAGAGCGGACAAGCAAACCACTCGTTCAACAGTTTAATTTAACAGTATTTAGAAAATCTTGATAATATGGCTGAAAGGACAATCCACGAACAGAAGACGTTTCGTATCAATTTCTGATATGCATGTGTTTCTTCTCGACCTATGTTTGGTGGAGTAGCAATGTTGCTTTACTGGGAAATTATTATAGAAGAAGATGGTTTTCCCGTCACTTCTAGTCCAATAGTATCCTATGTCTGTAGATATGTGTTCACAGGGGAAGTTTGCGTGTTTTGAGGGATGATAAACCAGTGTTTCCGGGAGAGGAAAATGTATTTCCAACCAAGGGGGCTGCTTCGTTTTCTTGCTTAAGAGAACCGATCTGCATTTCTGTTCTGTGTACCTTATCCCGTGCTAATTTCAGATAAACATTAACTGAAATTAATATTTATTGATTATATTTCGGAGCCTCCGTAGCTCAGTCAGTATAGACGAAGCCCTTTGATCGGAAAGACCTGGGTTTGATTCCCGTCAGTGACGTGAGGAACTTTATCGGGTCTCTTTCGACTAAAGGCGAGTTAGCCAGTCTCATACAGAGGTGAAGGTTTTTTAGCCCGGAAACTCGGGTTTTTCGTACCCCAGAACAGGCAATCCGGCCCCGTGAACACACATGGATCGCAGTCATGAATACGTCCCAGCCATACGCCGGTCCCGAGCCCGGATAAAATTGGTGGGTTGGGGAAAGCAATGGTGAACTACCCTGTGAAATGTACACCAGAAATACTTTGTGGACAATGTCTGTAAAGTCACCTACGGTCGGAAACGACTGAAAGGGAAAGGGACTATCAGATCAGATTATACTTTTAATCTACAAGCAAAGTCATTACTTAAAACAGTTTTTAACCCTCACACAACCCTTTAAATATCCGCAGAAGGAAGTCAGGCATTTGTTTTTGTTTTACATTTTTCGGTCCTGGCTAGCCAGCCCATTCGTATTATAGTCCTCTTGAATATGCGGTCCACAAACTTCGCTCGATTAGGAGGAGCAATATTGTCCTGTAGTATAAATGTATCTTCCTATAGCATCCGCAGACACAGGATTCAAACTCCCGGCTCTATATGTTTCAGTATTTATAGTTCCGCTAGAAAGCACATTCAAGTAGGTGCGTCCACCCAACGCGATGCCTCCACCAAACCATCAGCAAAACCCATAAGCAACACCAGGCGTGCTCTGCTCTGATCTGGTCTCCAGATCAGAGCATGCCTAATACTGCTTTATAAAACCATTCCTTAAATTAAACTGGGACTTGTCTGTAAGCCAATCCACATTGGTCTTGGGTCCAGTTGACGTGGAGCATTGCCCAGATTACCTGGAATCTAGCATAAAAACTACTTTCGTGAAGCCTTCTGCGCACAGTAGAAGCAGATACCAATCCTGTAGCTGACGCGTGGTCAGATTGTAGATGATTCGGGGAAAGCTCCAGTTTCCTCGAGCAGATAATCAGAGATATCGGTCACCCATTGCAATTGTAGCCCATAGCTTTCCTTCATCGTATTTCGAGGATGCTATTTCTGATTGATGGATTTGGTTTCACAGTCTTTGAACCACGGTACAATCCAAATACAACCTCCTGGCTACATCCGCTTGACTTTGGCCATTCTTTACGATGACTCGCCATCTGAATTCATCGGCTAAATGCGACCATATTCAAAAATTCGCTATCACGAAATTCTCACTCCCAACACGAAAAGGAAAAGTACTCAAAACTCGCTTTTATATCGTGGCTCATTTGCATATACCTCTTACAGCGCCATCATTTGTATATGATAAACAAACTAAGCATCACTTTTTACTTGATATACCTTACTTTTATATGTTTTCCTCCCCACTCCCGAGTTATTGCAATGTTTCTCTTAGTTCCTTAATTTATGGAAACCAGTATACATCACGGAAGATCAGAATTTGGTATAATGTTTGCAGCACATCGCTGGCCATTGGTTGGGTTGTTAGTGTATCCGCTCTCGAACCAATCGGCTGGTTCAAATCCCACCGCGGACGTGGATGTTTGTGATTGTCTTTAGATGTAGATGAACTTCATCGTCCGCTGTGAGACAACAGCCCAACTTATTCGATGACTAAAGTGGCGTGAAAAACGGATATACAGTATGGCGCAAAAAATAAAAATAAAAAAATAAAAAAATAGCGAAGAATAACTACAGCTATATATTATGGAGTAAACGGGTGTCGCAGTTCAGCACTATTTTTTTTTTGCTTTTTTCTGCGCCTTACCCTACCACAGGTTTACAAATAAACCTTTCGTGTGTGGAGGAGAGACACATAAAAATAGTTATTTCAGAGCCAATAATTTGACATTACACTACCTAAAAGACAGGAATTCTGTGAGAGCCAGTATTTTCGCCTTTTTATTAGTCCGTTGATTAAGATCTCATTGGCCTGACGAGCTGTATTGAACCTGAATGATAAATGCACGTAAACACAAGAAAGATATTTAATTAACCAGATATTTCGGTCTGGAAATAGCAGACCATTAGTGGTATTACAAGAACAGTTATAAAAAATACAAGTAATTTTTACAACTGTTCTTGTAATACCACTGAGGATGGTCTGCTATTTCCAGACCGAAATATCTGGTTAATTAAATATCTTTCTTGTTATAATTACGGCTATTTTGCCTGCTTCAGTTTAGGAGTGCCCCTGTTTAAATGTCATTGGCTATTTACTCACGGATTCTTAGGGCATTTTAGATGTAAGTTTACCAAAACGTATATGTAGCGCTTTGGCTAGGCCAATGAGATCTTAATCAACGGACTAATAAAAAGGCGAAAATACTGGCTCTCACAGAATTCCTGTCTTTTAGGCTACATATACGTTTTGGTAAACTTACATCTACAATGCCCTAAGAATCCGTGAGTAAATAGCCAATGACATTTAAACAGGGGCACTCCTAAACTGAAGCAGGCAAAATAGCTGTAATTATAATAGTTTATAAAGAGGAGTAACATGGGAGTTTTCCCAGAAATAATATACATATCTTTCTTGTGTTTACTTGTATTTAGCATTCAGTCTTATGTCACAAGTATTCTTAAAACAGCAAATGTACTGAACCTGTTAGCTCGCATCAGTGACCAGGTGGAAACTTACTTTTCACACGACAAATTGAAACCTTGTAGGACCTATTTTCTGTTAAATAAATAGGTTTGTAATACCAGTAAAAATATCATAATTTTCTTTGTATGTAATATTTGTTAGGGAATTGTCTCTCACCCAAATGGGCATTTTCGATGCATGTACGCACGTTATTGAAAAGGTTTAATGAATACTTTTAAAAAATATTTTATCAACTTAAAAAGAAAACGTTGCGCAGGTGAACAAGAACTTTACTGATAATTGAGTGATTGCTAATAAAGCAAAAATTGGCAATCACTCTAATATCAGTGATTTCCCAATAATTTTCTATAATATTAGACATCACGGGGAATTATTGGGAAATAATGCAGTTAAAATTAATAAGACATTATTGAGAAATGGCACAGCTTTAATGTATATGTAAACTCCGTGTAAAATTGTTGCAAATCATAGTAACTTTTAGCAGTTATAAAAATGAACTAAGATAACATTGATTTTTCATAATAATTCCAAATATTTTTTCCTTTCATTTTACACTTTTTATATCCGGTTCATCTTTGTTATTACTTACTGTTCCAGATATTTGGTCACATAGGATACGTGTAATGAGAAAAAGCCTTTGGCGTCTAATAAAGTTATCGAAATGTATACCTGCGTACTAGACTTCAACTTATAATGAATTTATTAATTTGCTTTAAATTTATTTCAAACTATTAACAGACCACACACACACACACACACACACACACACACACACACACACACACACACACACACACACACACACACACACACACACACACACACACACACACACACACACACACACACACACACACACACACACACAATGTTTTTTTAATTCTTAGAAAATGGTTGTTCTTCGATATTCCATTTCCCTAATTTTTTTTCAAGTGAAAACTATTTACTTTTCGAAATCGATCATATAATGGATTGATTGATTGAATTGATATTGAATTGTTTTAACGGATTGAAATATTTCCGAAGAAAGTTAACTGCTTTGGAAATTCTATAACGATAGACAAAATATTTCATCTCTAAACAAAAGGGAAATTGTTTTCTAACTGACTATATGTATATTTCTGAGTTGACTATATATACAGCACGTTCAAATTTGTCAAGGTTGAAGGTTTTTTCAGTGCATTGCCTTTCTAAGAACCCGAGTACGAAGATTAGATTGAAATCAGAATAGAAGCAATCATATTACAGTTTTATAAATGCCTTTCACTGGATTATACAATGTCAAAGAACAAGAAAAAAGAAATCCATGTATGAACTCATACATGAAAGCAAATTTGCAAGGATGTTCAAACAAACTATTAATAATGAAACGTAATAACCAGAAAGAACGATTAACCCAAAGAGTAAAGGAAAGTCTTAACATACTGGCTTTTATGGAAGCTTAGATTTTCACCGATATCACTTCTAAACTGAGATTTAACGACCCGTAGCGTTCAAGTGCTTGAGATAAAGAGTTCTTAAAGACATAAAAGACATATCAAGTTACCTGTTGTTCAAAGGTATATTTAGAACGGATTTAGCGGAGGATTGAAAACGTAACTCTCATTTGAAATTTTAAGAGGAAGGTAAGCAAATATTTGTAGTTTCTTAAGTTCTTTTGTCAGTTCCTTCCTTTCGACAGAACCAATATTTAAAGACACTCCTTTGTCAGTCACAGCAACGAAACCCTTCTAACGTGCACCTTTCTGGAAGTTTTCAGTAAGTAAACTTTTGTATCGTTACTGCAATAGAAAAAATTCATAGTAGGCAAATGATCAAACAATTTGGCTTGGTGATTTGATTACTTGTATTTATTTCTTTACTTGGATATGTTTTTTGGGTAGCTGCACCAGAAATTGAAAGATCCCAACCAGTACAATTTCATCAATGTGGATGCCGATAGCTAAATTAATCAGGAAAAAAAGTAATTGGCTTATCTCAAGCAATAATATATAAAGTTTGCCTCATTAAGTCTTTCAATGTAATTGTACGTAACGATAACCATTTCATGAATTTAAAAGAAAACTCGTTTTCATTTTAAAGTATTCTATACCATAAAAAGTGTCTATGTACATTATGTAGAGATACAGCGATGCTTGTCTCGTGTGCAAAGTATCGAAGAGCCGCTTTTGCAACTTTGAACTTTGAACTTTGCTTGATTCTGCTTGATGTAAAGGGCACAGTACCATCATGACCTTCTTTTTCTTCTTCTTCTGTCAGTTCATTGAACAAACTCTTAACTGCATCCATAATTAACACCTGATTTGAAGGATTTTTTAGTTTCTCATATCTCTTAATTATGGGTGTAACAACTGAAAGAACAAGTTCAAAGTTCTGTACATATCAGGTTTTATTTAGCCGACCTCCATTCTTCCAAAAACTTCAGTTTTTCTCTTTCTTTTATTATTTTTTTTTTTTTGCCTCAAAACATTTGAAGTTGCCGTTGCCTTTTTGTTGCTATGTTCACAGAGGTTTTCCCAACAAGTGCAATCTTTTAACATGTTTTTTTTTTTTTTTTTCACTTTACAAACATCATATGTTTAACTTTTCTTGTATTTCTCCTAATGATCGGCAAGGTGGCAATGATACTTTACTAGGGAATCATTATAGAACAAGGTCGTTTCTCGTTTCATTCCTTGTTGAATAGTATTCGCTGTCTGCAGATATGTGTGTGCGCGTGTGTTTACGGGAAAAACTTGCCTGTTTTGAGGGATGAAAACTCCAAGCTTCCAAGAGGCAAAAACATGGATAGGCTAACTCACCATTGATTTAAAAACTCTAATAAACGTTCTTCGCGTCTTAGAAGAGATTCGAACCCCGCTCCTTCTAATTAATGGGCTCCGTCGAAACCAACAAAGCTTTGGAGGCGCTTACTTTTTACTTTAATTATTAAATAATTTTAAGATATGCACCAAGATTAACTTCACTCATAAAAAATACAAATAACGATCACATTAATAACACCACATTCAGTCATGCTTTTGAAGTCAATGAGTGTTTGAATAAGAACTGGCAGGGAATGTGGTTGTGAGGTTCCTGTAGAAATTTAAGCAGTAGGCCGAGTCAGCGAGAGACAAAAGATTGTGGAAATTTCATTAATGCTAGATTCTTGTTTTTCTTGCATTTTTAAAAAATATAAAACATTATTATTAACGTTTTCCTTCTACACCGGCGTTATTCAGAATCAAGGTAAATAGGAGCATCATAAACCGAGTTCTAATGTACTAATACAATACTGATTATTTAAATTAAATAACAAGTTAGTTCAGATATAACAAACTTACACTCTACTGAATGCATTTTTATTTTAACAGGGTCATTTTTGCTGACTGCCATCCTGGAAAGATGTTTACCAAAAAATCTGTGTGCTTATCCCTTGTGGTTTTGATCCTTAGTTCTCTCTTCGTGAACAACGTAAATGCTGGTAGCGGAGGAGGAGGAGGAGGAGGTGGAAAGGGACATCATGGGATGGAAGAGCTACTCGCAGCTGGGCTCCTTGCTGCAATGCTTAGTCATCATGGAGGTGGCCACCACCATCACGGCCATCATCAACAGATCATACCTATTCCCATTCCTATGTCTCACCATCATGGATAGAGGAAGCATAGAAAGAAATGACCCTATGTAGTCATCGCTTCTTTGCAAAAAGAGGCACCCATATTTTACAGAAAAATTTCACTTGTGTTCACGCAAATTCTGTTCATGAGAGAAGGAGAATGTCATCGTTGTAAATACATAACTGTGTGCGTTGTATGAACCTATGTAACATATATAAAATAAAGATATATTTTCTTAAATATTTTGAATGCTGGTTTCTTTCTACTTGAGTTTGTCCGGAAATTTACGAAATCCTTTAGATATTTTGTGGACATTTGTTTTTGTTGAAAAATATGATGATGATGAATAAACATAATTTATTTTTGCACATTGTTCTTTTTACATTGCAGACTTTTAATCTGCTCCATACTCCAGACACACTACAAATTAACCTCAAGCAAGGTTTAGTCTGGATTATATCAAAAAGAAAATAGGCATTCCTCCAGCATTTTGGTGTTATTTTTGTTATGTCATTTTAATAATATAATAAAAATAAAATTTATTATAATAATTAAATAAAAATAATATTTATTATTATGATGATGATGCTCATCATCATCTGCTGTTCACATGAGAATTAAGTTTAGAAGGTGACACAGCATGAACTCTACGAATTATCCAAATTCGTATACTTATATCTAGGCAGTAAGCAGTACACGCAATTACAGTACTAACAAATGTATACAAATGTAACAATTGATGCCAACTGACTCAGTATCTAGAAATTGCTTTGCAGTACCACACATTTTAGGCTGGCTTGTGTCTACTTGTGCACTTTTATACTTTTTTAATTTAATTATTTTTTAAAATGTTTATATACGCAAACACATAACTACAAAAGAGTCAATATTAACATGGCTAAATTCAATAATAATATACATTTTAATTACCGTTCCTCAAGCCATAAAAACCATCTGATTCTTTTTTAAAATTACATAAAATCACAACTTCTGTAACTCCTTGATAAAGCCTATTTTAATCATAACAGAAAAAAAAATTAACTTCGTATATTTGTTTTCTCGATCTTTCTCACTCTTTATTATACCCTATGGTAGAGGATAGTTCACACAAGTGCAACAAACTCCTATTGCCTATATTACATATGTCCTGAATTACCTTTAAGCTTGAATTATATCTCTTCTGTCTCTCGTGTTAGATAATATCACTGATCAAGCAATTCTATAACCAACATGATATAGTCTTCCTACGTACTTAATGAATCATCTCTGAATACCTTCAGATTTTCTTAACATCCATTAAAATCCCTTGTGGATTTTAATGGATGTTAAGTTGCGAGTCATAATCAAATACATCATTGGCATGACCACAGACTTGTGAGAGTATCGTAACTTCTTTCCTGTCTCTTACAAGTGATTCCTTTTTATTTTTATATAAACAGTTATTAATAAGACGACTAATACAATTGGTTTTACTAATTGTCTTATGCATTCTCAGTTGTCACTTCTTGCACTCAGGTGGAAGACATGGATGTCTTCTGTCTCCAAAACTTTTTAATATATAATATTAATGAAATACTAATACGGGTATGCTACCGATTTTCCAGTAAAACAGATGTCTGGAATCTCCTTTAACCCGGACAAAGTTCCGAGAGGACACTTGAAATTTCCTCGTTTACCCGATTAGTTGACTGGGCCATCACAGATAGTATTGCATATGGCGCACACTCGCATAATTATTTAAATCTGTAATTGGTAGTGATCCTTGTGATCCTTTCGTTTGTAGTTATTCTTAACATAATTTTATTTTCTTATATTTATCTCTACACAGAGCTTCTAGGAAATGTGCAGTTCATTGTAGTGATGTTCGTGGTATCAAGGGTAAGAACAAATTAGTATTTACAAGTAGAAGTGTCGAAACAACTCCACGGTAGTGTTTCGGTGCAGAAACTGTATTATAGGTGAAATACTGGTTCATCAACGTTTTAGGATATGTAGAAGCAAAAGATAAAAATCTGAAATTCTTTGCACAGAGATTCCAAGAAGCAATTTAATGTTGAAAAACAATGAAAAATGGTAACAGCACTACGCATGATTGAGTGATGATGAATGATTTACGATTTCTACAACGTTGTCATGATTGAGTGGACTTTTCAGGTAGCATATTATTTGGACAGGTGAAGTTATTCAATAAAGAACCTAAATTAGAACATGAGTATAATTGTGATGTTAGATGGCCTCAAATGTTTAAGAGGCGTCGTGAAAATTCCATCCATAAAGAATGTGTTGAAATATTCCTCACGAAGAGGCTACCGAATTGAGAGACGAATTTGTTAAGCTTGGAGCAGACGAGCAGCTCATGCATTATATTGACGATGCTCAACACGAAGGCATTAACAGTACAGGACAAAGAAGGGCCCACAGGATTAAGACAATCTGAAGAAAGGGTTACTGTCTTAGGGACACCCAACCGCAGTAGCGCGTTCACTGGCACACTCAAATGCAAACCACTGTGACAGGAAAGTAAATGTCCTATTGTCTTGAAAGCCATTAAGAATTAACTGCATAATATACTTTACAAATAAGAATGCTTGATTACCTCCGGCATTGTATTAGAATGGTTTGAAAAATTTTTGTGCTTGAAGACAGAGCACACTTCACATTTGAAAGCCTACCGGCAGATTTCAAACTTCTCATTCTGGGCAAATGCTCAGCTCATTTTAGGGCTGTCTCTTCTGTAAGAAAAACGTTTAGACAGCCCGTTTGAGTACCCTATCAATGTGCAAATCGTGGTAGTTTATGCACCCAACACAGACAGGCCTGATGAAGAGGGTGAGAAATTCTATTAAAACTTACAGACGATTTGTATTGCCTACCAGAGAGAGAGAGAGAGAGAGAGAGAGAGAGAGAGAGAGAGAGAGAGAGAGAGAGAGAGAGAGATGTACTTTACATCTTAGGGGACTTTAATGAAAAAGTGGGAAAGAGTATGAGAGTTAGGCCTGAGTGTGGCTTGTGTTGTTCTGGATAAACGTAACACTGCGAAAGTCTATTGGAATTTGTTCATGCTTACAGATTAATTATTACCAATACCTGCTTCCAGAAACATCCACGACTGACCTATTCTTAGACATCTAACATTAATATGTCAAGGCACCAGACTGATTACATCTTGGCTCTCCAATGGTGAAAGACAAGCATCTCTGATGTACATACTTGTCCTGGAGCAGACTGTGGTACAGACCATCAGCTAATAAGAGAAAAAGTAAGATTAATATTCCGAAACTTTCCGAGTTCAGGCCTGTCCCACTAGACTGGATTTCAGAGTAATTCCTAGTGGGTTCACAGAAGAAACATCAACTCGATTGGATGATCTTTTGGAGACTAGTGAGGAGAATTGACCTAAAATGCTTTGGGAAGGAGTCAAGGTTATAATACAGGATACAGCCAAGAAGTATGTCGACCCAATTATAAGACCAAGCGATCCATGGTTATCAGATTCAACAGGATCATGGCCTAGAGACTAGAAGAAGATGGTTTATACCACTACATAAGAAGAGAGATATGAAGGATTTCAAAAACTATAGAGCTGTTAGTTTAATCTCTCATGGAAGCGAGATTTTATTGAAGATCGTTCTGAATAGGATTGAGGCCTGAAGAACTAGCAAGTTTCACGGAAGGTAAATTACCAGAGGTCAGATCCTTTGCCTTAGACAGATCATAGAAAAGTATAAAGAATTTAGACTCTCTATGGTGATGTTTAATAGACTGCTCTAAAACTTTTGCCTGTGTTCAGCATATGAAACTGTAGGAAAGTAATGAAAATAACGAATTTTCGTCAACACACTCTCAGGCTGGTAGTTAACTTGTACATGGAGCATGAAGCCACTGTAAAACAGGTGGTGTAGAATTAACTGACTTGTTTCAGGTTAGAAATTGAGGTATGAAAGGATGCCTAATTTCGCCTCACCTGTTTACTATCTATGCTGAAACATCAAGCTTGTATATAATATTGGATTAGCTTAAGAGAGGAATTGGGATAGGTAGTAGATTGATCAGTAATCTGAGGTACGCTGATGATGTAATGACAAGGAAGAACTAGGACAAATTCTTGAAAAGTTACCGAGAAAAGTAAGAATAGAGAACTTGAGTTCAATCCTAGCAAGACAAAGGTTATTGTTCTTAAACTAAATACAGAGAAGGAAGCTTCTGAGAAACAAGTGTACCGTAATGAAAAAGAAATAAAGATTGCACTGCCCACTCAGTCTCCAAAAGCTAGATAGGGTATAAAGGCCTCGCCTACTCCCTATTAGGGATTAAAAGGCGTTAGTTGATTTTTTTGAGGAAGTCAGCAAGTTCGAGTATCTGGGATCCATTATCAATGTTAAAAATAGTTGCTCAGAAGGAGTGAGCAGCAGCAGAAGAAGAATAGGAATAGCTAAAACAATAGTCAGAGACTTGTCTAAAATCTGGAAGGATGGATCTATCTCCATGGGAATAAAGTTGAGGATTGTGGATGCAGCTGTTTTTCCAACAGCAGTTTATGGATGTGAGACTTGGAACCAAAAGAAGTCTGATAGGAAAAGGATAGCTGCTTTTGAGATATAGCGTTACAGAATGCTAGAAGGAAAGGATTGGCAGTGACCTCTCGTGTGGGGATGAAAACAATTTTACAAAAGGCAAAATTCTTGAGGAACATAAATGCAACAAACTGCAAACACCTTAGCAAGAGTTCAAAATTGAAAAATATATGGTAAGTCTATACTCTTTATGTAAAATAGACTAAAACGTCTGTTCTCTAATTATCTGTCAAATATTTTGTCATTAAGAAAGATCATGAGATAAGTAATCGAAGAAGCTCAACCTCTCGACGTGTAAGGAGACAGCAGGGGGATGGAAAGATTTGAGACAAAACAAACTCGTATGAGCAGAAAGAAGGTTTTAAATATTAGAACGTTGATAAATACCACAGTCTGCTCAAAGATTAAAGATTCTATCAAGATCCTATTTCATGAAGAAAAAAAATGAATCTTTAGTCATAGAGAGAATGGAAGATAAAGAAAACTTTTATTGCAATTTCTTTTTCTACATGCTGTAAATTGTCGTCGTTTTCATAAAGAAAACAGTAAACAGTTAGACATAATGATAATAATTATTTACTAAGATTACTTACTACGAAGAAGAAAAAGAGGATTTTCTTAAAGGGAATGAGACAGTTTTGATTAAAAATGTCTATACATTCACGAAATGGAAATTTAATAGGCAAACATATTAGCATAATTCAGTTCCAAAAATTGATAAACGCAAGTTTTGGAACTCATATTAAATAACTTTAAGAATTCGGTAAATTCGGAAAATGGAGTAGGCGATGAAATAATATGAAGAGAGAGAGAGAGAGAGAGAGAGAGAGAGTAAATACACTTCTAGAAATAATGGGAGCATTTCTTTCTGGTTACATGAAGACGGAAAACGACACATTCTTATCCGTTCGAACACTCAAGTCTCTTCAGCAATTTATATAAAGTTAATAATGCTTGACTTCCTTGACATTTTAGTTCATCACAAAAATGAAATTTTTCTTAAATACTAAATTGATTCTAAGTATCCCACTCCTCTACAATGCTACTCTACATAGCACAATCCTAGTCGCCTCATTCCCTACAAAAAAAAAAAAAAATGGAGAACACTGAACCGTTCTATCAGTGAAAGTGACATCTGAACGAATAGGGGGAAAATATTTAATATATGCATATATATATATTATTCAGACTGATGATTTAGACTGATGACCTTTTCAATATGCCAAATGATGCATGAAACCACAACAACAACACAAACGTCTGCCCGCGTTTCTATTCTCAAAGTAAGGAAGATGTTACTTGAAAATTGAAATCATGAGAAAACAGCACAGTGCGGGAAGTAAAGGAGAAAAAAGAAGATAAAGATCTGTTTAAAGCAGCATTATTTATATATCGTAGAACATTCCGGCTTCTGCAACTCTAGGATCACTTCGAAGTTCAGGTGGTGTTTGGTTACAGGTGAGTAAAAGAAATATTTACATTGTATGTATCATAGAAGGTTTAGAAACACTGATAAGAACAATAATTATAAGAGAACTCCCTTATTATATACTCTGCAAGCCAAAATGATATGAGCATGACACCTTATGCTATGTCTATTCTGTCTGACTTGTCCTTACTCCTGACTCGCTTAGATTTAATGAAATTTAGAATTGGGATCCTTCCTGACTTATCGACCAAATTTGGTTTCGATTTGCACTGGAAAATTTGATCTACCGCATCACACGCACTTCCATTAATTATCGGCCTGGTTGGTTACCAATGCATTGTGATATGTTTGTAGTTATCACCTGCGGCTAAGCTCATCCTTAATCGCTCGATAAATTTATCTTGTGGTTATGTCTGATTTTTTACGAGCGTCAACAGTTGTCTTCCGTAATACTGTGCAGCGCATTCCACAAGTAAAGCTAACTAACTAAATAAAAACAATACACTAAGTTCTATTCAAAGTAATCTAATATAGGACGGAAATTAAACCCCTAAGCGAAAAATAATTCATGAGTATCGAAGGAGATGTTTCCGTTGCAGACATCTAGTTTACAGTGTTTCTCAAGCTTTTCTAGCCGCGGTTCATTAGCCCCACACCCACACATTTTACGCATAGATCATATTTTACCACCAGAGTTGATGCTTTCTTCAGATGCTTTCCCTAAGTGCAAAAGAGTAAAATGATAAAATAATATGAGAGAGAGAGAGAGAGAGAGAGAGAGGGAGAGAGAGAGAGATTTCCAAAGCGTATCTAAAGCGTAACATGTGGACTAGTTTAGCATAACATACACAACCTTAATGCTTTTAGTGGATAACGAGGTCGGAGGAAAATTATGATACGAATGAGATTTATTGTGAACTGTACTAAAAAGTAAGATTGTGGCTGATTTTACGTACTGATTTTATATATGCTTGCGTGTTGAGATATACAACGAGTGACAAAATCATATTCATATTATTATGCTGAAATTAAAGGAATTATCTAAAAGAACTTTTCAATTAATATTATTTTTCATATGTATCGTATTCTAAACTCTATCTGAAAATTTGCGAATTATAATTTTTTTAAAAAACGTATTTGTTTACTTAATAAAATTTTCGCACGGCTCAGTTGTGGGTCGGGGCCCACACTTTGAGAAAAGTTGGCCTACATGTCACTCATAATTTTCTCATGAAGTAAAACATAATTCAGTTTATCATGTTATAATATTTTAATAGTATTTATTAATTATCTTTACATATTTTCATAAATAGCATGTCAGTACACTTTTTTTCAGTGTAACGAGAACTGAGCTATTTTTCCTGGTGAAAGAAAATGGTCCGATAAATGTAAGACAAGATTACTTACAATTATACTTGAATAAACCACAAGATAAGTTTATTTATAATTTTATTAATTACGGTAGACGTCAAGAATAGTGTATTCTCTACCGTAAACTTTGATGGCAGCGGTCGCTATTCTTGACATGATACCAGTGTACAAATGGGAATTTAACATTCGCTGTTCGTTTTTCATGCCGTTTCAGACATTCTCATTTTACTATCTGAAAATTGTACAAAGTATATCTAATTTATTTTGCTGTACAACTCGGAGGAACCGTAAAACTCAGTTGACTATAAATACAAAACGTTCTTACAGATAACGATCGGTAACGATGATACTAACTGTGGGGCAAGTATTCATAACTTCTTGCAATTTCTACTTTCTCGTTTAGATCGGAGACAGAAAAATAGTAATTGATAAGATCGATCAACTCAAGTGCGTACGCCTTAGTGTCGCAACACATCACTACAAATGTGGGAAGAAAAGCAAGCAGTCAAGCGCTTCCATACTATATAAAGGGAAATTTCGAAATAAACAAGTTCCATCAGAAAATATCTCTTAGGTTAAAACTGGAAATTGATTTCAATCCCGTACTGGAATAATATGAACATGTATCATTATCAATATAAAAAAATGAATTTTTTTTGTACCATTCGATAAATAATATTAAAGCCTCTTTAGTTACCATACTAAAAATACCAACTTTACGTGCTTGACTTCCATAATAAGCTAATCAGTTTGGATGAGCTGTCGTTTTGATGTTTAAATTCAAATGTATCATACAAAATATGATACATTTGATTTTCCTGTAAAACATAGCGAAAATCATCTTTGGAAGTTGATGCATTCCGCTAATGACTGCATTTTTCCTTATAATTCTGAAAGTTCATTACTAATTCGATAAATTAACGCGCACAATAAACTATTAAATCAACTTTTGTCAGCCTGAAATCTATGAAGGTACTTATGGATTCCTCAAGTATCTGGAAGATTATAAAGATATCGAAAATGGAATAAATTATTAGGATTTAAATTTATAATCACTTTTTGTAACTTAAAAGTAAATGCGTATTAATAATGACAGAAATAAATGTTACCGGTTACACATTAGTTTATAAAACTTGATTTTTTTATTGTAATACATTTATTCCTCATGAAGCTTGGGAATCTCCCAAACGTTAATTTAAAATGAAGGATCTTGAGATGTTAAAGTTGAGGACAATGCATGTGAATATATTTAAGGCACAGTATGATAAACTGTGTGTATAACAGTGGACCTCCCACGATGAGTCTTTGACTCCATGGAGGTTTTTATAACAACAACAACAACAACAACAATAATAATATTTTGAGAACACTGCTCTACCAGGCAAAACTAAATATTGAAAGCATCAATATTATTAAATCCTTCTTTCACAAATTGCAAAATAAGCGAAATCAGAGAGAAAACATGATATTTTGGGGCTTCATTTTTTAAAAAATTAGAGTCAGTATTTGAGAATGCATGAGCTCGTAAAAAATAAAAGCGTGCAGATATTGTATCATTATCCTACTTACACGATAACTACATTTATGTATATATAAGTAAATAAACTTACATCGCATGTGCATTTTCATTCAAAGTGAATTAACTTCATCTTCTGTAAACACACAAACAAATTATTAAAATAATTTCGCAATATTAATTACTGCTACTGTATATCTACGTAAAATACTATTCCTCACGACATAGTAACAGAGTTCCTTCTTCAATCAACAGACGAAAAATTACTTCTAATAATAACAACAAAAATCCGTTTGGGGCGCCCTATGTCATTTTTGTAAATTAACAGAAAATTAAATCATATTAAAATATAATGTGTAGTGTATTGTATGAAATACCTCAGATGTTTTATTATTATTACTATTCCATAAATATTGGTTTCAATCAATATATAACATACGTTTTGTTTGTCTACGAAGCAATTTAACAAAATTCATGACATTAATATATGATGTAAAGTCAAATTTGTTAAATTGCTTTGTAGGTAAATATCACACATTTATAACGCAAATTAACCATTATATATTCTAAAACAATATTTGGATATTATTCAGTAAAACATTCTGATAAAAACGATACTTTTAATCAAATACGCATATGTATGTTTTGTGTGCGTTCTTTGAAAAATATAAATAGATCATTACTTTTTATTTTCAGCGAGTTTTATTGAATAATATTTAAATTAGGTTTGGGTTATGAAGTAATAGTTCAACACGCCCAGTTATACGCGATATGTTTTGTAGGTGAAATAACATCTGTATTCCTCATTATAAAAACATGGATCCTTGTTATGTACTTCATGTAACTTCGTGTTTTTATTTCTTATGAATATATTTTGAATTGCAATTATAAATTATGAAATCCATCTTAAAGAGGTTTTAGTGAAAACATAAACGACAGTTCTAACATACTCTCTTCAGATGTCTCTGTCTTGGGATCTCCTAAACAAAGTGGAGAACAAAGAATTAGTCCACTTTCTAATATTGTCTATCCAGGTAATTCGTCCCTGATCTCTTTTACCAGGAGTTCAGCCCTCTTGTGCTAATTTGGGTAAGCTATCTGACCTATCTATGCTGCCCAGCCACAGGAACTATATCCGACGAAATTCAGCAATGGAGCGGATTTTCCTTCTAATCTCGTCATTTGTTACGTCTGCCGTATATGGCTATCTTCAAAAGTTTTCTGTAACACTTCATCTCTAAGGTCAATAATCTTTTCTCATCTTCCTTATGTCCAACTTTCACATCCGTATAGTAAGACAGAGTTAACAAGGGTGTCGATTAGGGACAGTCTTATAGCTAGCTGTGTTTTATTGTCCTTCCAAAGCGATTGTAATCCTTGAAGTGTAACCGTTGCTTTAGCAATGCGTTACTGGCCATTTCTGTTTTGTACTCTTCCACATACGAGTATAATAACGTATAGGAAACGAGAAGTAATTGGTTTATTTAGTTGATTTGTTGTAATATTTTTAATAACATTCATATGACAGTGGAATGCGAAGAAGTAGTCGGGAAAAATAAAGAGCTAAATCTACTAAATACGGTTTCTCAGATCATCCAACGAATTGGGATGGCATGACTATTAGGCGGTTGTGTGTAATTCTCTATTAGATAGGTGTAGCAAACTAAGAGGGAGTAGCGTTGGTTTAACCCCTCGTTTCAGTATGAACGCAGATCATACATTGAGTACCCAAAGCACTCATAGGGTTGCCTAACCAATCTTGATAATATCCCATTTTCTCGGGAATTAAATCTCAGGAGATTTAACTGGATAAATCATCGCAAGCAGCTTGTTCATTTTTGTACTTCAATAAAGTGTTCATTCACCATATGAGACTATACATACTTTCTGAACGATATATGCCTATGTACATTAATATGGTGGAAGTTAACGATAGCATCTGGACTATGTAGAAGGAAATTATGCATGTGATTGGTGTCGATGTTTAAATAGGCTAGGATATTCAGGCGCTGTTCCAGAAACAGGTATATACCACGAAAATGCTAATTCTAAGATTGAGATTCTATAGCTATAATAAGGCTATTCATCGAAGCAGACATAGCTTATTTCCCACTCCTTAAATGCTCAATGGAGATAGACGTTCATATATTCATCACTTGCTTATAGCTGATAGGAGAGGCATTCAATGAGATTATCTGCTGATACATCTTATTTCTGAATTCTGACGCATTCTGTATTCCTATATATTCCATAGTGATATTGCGCTGAACTGTGGCCATCTGACGACTACACAAAATCTTTTAACTAGATGTGTCTTTCTCTCTTTCTCATGAACACACTGCCTGTGACTGGGCTGCAGTTGGCTGGATGTTTTCTAGATCTGAGACCATTCCTGTAAGGTAGAGTATACCCTTGATATCGTGAATGAAATCGCCAGCAGGGCAGCAATTCCATGATGCATGTACAGGACTGTACTGTTTGGCGATGCCGTTCCAATATTCTTATACCATTCTCAAAGTATCTTCGAAAAATAGGACGCTACAATATCATGGAAGAATTATCATTTTGTTAAAATATGCATTTTTAGGTCTGTATCCAGTTGTTCTAATATTCTTTTCGAAAGAATATTTTTATGTCTCTGATAACAGGAACCGAATGATAAATCCAACAAATATTGCAATACAATCTAAATCGAAAAGAAACCAATCGTTCATATAAAACTGTTTATAATATATTGTGGACGATATTTTAATCATGTTCATTTAAAATCCAATAGGCAGCACTTGAGATGGTTTTATGAAGTGTGTATTCAGTCTTTATGCTATTTTATTTATTTAAAGTTGTTAATAGAGAATAAGAATAATAAATATATATAAATATTTTTCATGCTTTTTATGAAATAAATTTAGAAAATAATAACTGTTATTTATTTAAAAAAAAACGATGACTAATTTTCTTTGCATAATTCCTCTTTATGCTTGAAATTTGTGTTTCTATAATCAAGGGACTGGAGTGTTGCAGCTATTCTTATTTTGGCTGATCTTATGATTCACATAATTTCACTAGAAGAAGCTAAGCCTATAAGTATGCTCTTTAATAACGATTCGCCTATAAATCAACCAGTTATCGCCTCCATTCCTTTGAACTCAACTTTCATAACAAAGCGATCAATGTTATTTTAAGATTGGTTTATAACTCAAACTTAATATATTATAATAAAATATGATATGTTTTATTCGAATCCTAACTAAGAAATGTTGCATATCTTATACTTTTGTATGGTGAACGGGATATGATAATCCCGGAACCGTAAAACCAAAACACTTTTCCAAGTGTTTAGGTTCTAGGTTTCCAGAATATGATAATCCGGAATTGTCATATCATAAAAAACCAAAACGTTTCAAGTCACTTTACACCTGTAATAATTAGGGCAGTGGTGACGCACCTGGCGATGAAACTTATCTACTACCTAAAGACATTCTCAGACATCCAATATTCTATCGGATTTTAACCTACAGACTTGAAAGTTGAAATTTATAAGTTGAAGGGGGATATCGCTTTAGCCAGTTAATCCGCGATGCACTAATAACATATGAACCCCTTATAATAATTTCTTATTTTAATTGGGTATCATTTATTTTATACCTTATTCATTTGTAAACAGGAACGTTCAGATGAAAATAATATACAATAATCGCTCACTATTCGCAATTTTTTGTGATCAAGTTTTTTAGCGGTGCAAAAAAAGGAAGAGATAAAAGTGTGCTCACTTATCAGACCCTTTAGAGAATTTGTTGAAAGCTCTGCTGACATAAGTTTTTAGCAACCTCTTTGCAACATCTTGCAAATATGTTGCTAATCAATATGAAGCCGTGGATGAATCTAATATGGCACGTTTCGTAACTGCAGTTTGGGTCATGGTGTGAATAAAGATATCTATAGCACAAGAGTTTAATGCGCATAAAACTGTAAACGCTAGTGCCAGTATCATCACACCGATGGTCATTTACAACTCAATCCGCGCGCATTAAAGGCTTCCCTGTTTATTGGAAAGCCAACAAAAAAAGCATGGATAACGCTTCACATTTTACTGAATGATTCTGCAATTGCTTTTTGAATGAAGTGGACCTTGACTCAGTTTCAGATCTTTACCGTTCACAGTTCTTAAGCTGATAATATCCCAGGACATCCGCAGAATCTAATGTTTGACCATCGAACATCTTCTTGCCACCAAATGCAATATCACTTCTACAATTGCTTTTAAAACCTAGTACTTTAGGATAAACTTCACCGGCCTATTAAATAAAACGTTAAAAGTGTCAAGTTTAACTATAAACTTAAACTGGAAATATTAGCATGGTTGATTGTTACATAGATAAAAGAATTTATCATTTTAATGCATTTTGGTTGAATTAAGGCCCAAAACAGAACAGAAGAATATCCACTGTGAACGGTGTGTTATGCGAGATCGTAACAACCAAGAAAGGAATACGGAGTATGGACTTTGAAAAATATGGAGATAACAGATACTCGGGAAATTCTTATATGTAATCTAACGAACTTACCATAGAAGATTTGGGATGAATTAATGACACAGATGAGTGAGAATCCCGAAGATGAACTGCTTGACTGGTTGTTAAACCGGAATTTACCAAATAATCGTTTGGAGAGGAGAGATAACTTTAAAAGGGAACGCGATTACTTGCTTGCATATTATAAATTAACAAAGAACTTGAAAAGAAACAAACATCCATCAAACATCATCCAGGCTCTTCAAATACCAGACAATTGCAACCGATGGAATATTAAATTATCAATTATAATTTTGCTTTGTATTGTTTGACAATTCAAACAAATATCACACATGATTTAAAAAAAAAAAAATTGTATTTTCTTTGAAAACCATACATACATGAGACACATAAATACACAAAAAAAAAAAAAAAAAAAAAAAAAATATATATATATATATATATTTTTTTTTTAATTTCAAACTTTGGAATGTAACCTACTGTTTTACTATGGGCGCCAAAACTGTGTTTTTAGTTGTCCTATTCTCAATATTCTTAGGAATGCAACCCACACGAAAACATGGGATTGCTGTACTGTAAAAATATCATCGGAGTCATCACAGAATTTATCAAAATAGCAAGTTCATTTACCTCTTCATTTCTACAAGCACTGATTTGCTTTATTTATTTACTGTACTTGTAGAGATATGTAGTAGATTGATTTTTGAGTTCCTGTGATTTTAGAAATACACGTGGCATTAGAGGTGGACAAGTGAAGTCATATGTGTTTCGCATGTATTTTATGTTTAATGAATTTCATGAAGTGCTAACTGAATGCAGACATTTATTTTCTTTAGTAAACTTATATTCTATTTTTATTTGATGCCGGAGTACAGTAATTTAGATTAAAGCATTAACTTGCTTATTTTCATTCTTATTGACAAACTGATCTAAAACTTTGTTTGAACCTTCACGACAAATCCAACTATTAATATTGTCAACAGTTGTTTCAAATTCTAATTACTAAACAATAAAAATCTCTAAGATGATAAGCTATCATATCGAAGTATTCTGAGCAGCACAATAGCGATGACAGCACACTCAATATACTCGAATGCAATCGTTAATATCAGAATGTTTTACATTGAGTGATGAAGTTGAGTTCAATGAACATAGAACTTTGTTTTACTTCATGTGTTATTATGCTATCAAAAGCTTAAATAGTCTCCATAAATTTTGCTGTCAGTGATAATTGTTTCATAATGAAAACAGGAGGCATATATATTGTGGAATCTGGTGTATATAGGGTGGTGCAAAATTCCACGTACAAACTTTGAGGGGAGGTAGAGAACATCAAAATCAATCATATTCACATAGGAGAGCATGACGGGAAACGCGACCGGAAAGTGATAGGTGGCGCTGTTCGCCAGCGCTCCAGGTGAACAGTTGGGGCTTCCTCATTCAAGCTTTCGACGTCATACGAAGAACATGCGTCGTTTTACGAACGCTGAGATGACAGACATGCACCTCGTTTATCATATTATGTATCCAACTACTATTGAACTGTTCACTTACGCCTAATAATTCTGCCTTGTGTCCCTATTAGTCCCTTCCGGTGGCGTTTCCGGTCATGCTCTCCTATGTGAATAGGGTTGATTTTGATGTTCTCTACCTCCCCTCAAAGTTTGTACGTGGAATTTTGAGGTATTATTATTCAATGAAACTGGAATCAATATAATCCATGCATATGAAGATTTCGACATGTGGATGATTGAAATAGAATTTACTCTCCCAGTCCAGTCTTCTGCATTCAATATCTTTGTGAAAAGTGTACATTCTTCATAATCTTATTTTTTTGTATAGAGTGGCATCTCTAGAGACCAAACATGGACCGTTTTCAGTTTTCAGGTCATTTTCAATTCTACACTAAATCCACAAGAAAATGAGATTCATCTTTCACCTAAATACAATCCCAAACATCCGTATTCATGATGGGATTTGAATCCGTATTCTGTTGGTTGATGGGCGGATATGATAATAATTCTGGAATATAAACTGAGGATAAATCACAAGCGTTCACATAAAGAGAACTAAACGATCGATTGAGAGCTTTAAATCTACAAAAGAATTCTTCATCGATCCTGGAACTGAAACTCCAAATTAGGAATTAACTTGCTCCAGAAACTTCATTCCTTTCATTTTCGTTGTATAGGCATTCGCGAGAATGAATTTATACTATACGTTTCTCAGGATCCAGCGACATTTCTAAACTTTCAACTGGTTTAGGCGTCGAAGAATGTGACCAAGCTAGTGAATGTAATCCATTCACTTCTCTATACGAATTGAAAGGTATCTATCTCAAATGTAATGTTTTCTCTTCTGCCTCACTACCAATTACTCTTCATTTAAACGAGGCTTTAGTGCATTCTTGAACTGGATTTTAATAAAATGAACCAGAAAGAACGTGAAAAGTTAATCTCGGACAATCTGAATATTTCACGTATGCTTCTTGAGAAAGCAATCCGTTTCCACAAGTATGTCATATTTTTTTTATAAATGGAAAGGCAAAGTCTATAATTAGTACTTGGTAAAATGCAGTTGCCACAAAGAGAAATCTTCATCCTAGTTAAGATTTCTTTTCCTTTATCCGAGTATAAGCATACAAAGTTTGCGTCTGAAGTATTTGCAGAACTGGGGCAACTCGTGGTAAAGGTGGTATAGCTTCACATCACTTGCCTTAGTATCCCATAATGCAAAGCACATATCCTTATGGGTATGTATAATGCTAAGCATTATGGGAAGGGTCACTACCCAGACTGGTTTCGACATTTATTGAGGTCTCGTCAGTGGGAGCCAGACCCAGAGGTGGTGATACTAAGGTGGAAGTAATTCAGAAGTGTCATATTTCCATATACCACTTGATCAAAAGGTGTCACACTTTATTGTTAAAATTCTCTGAATTAATAAAGGTATCACACCTTATTTAATAATAAGGTGTGACACCTTTTGGCAACTGGTGTATGAAAATATGACTTCTGAATTACTTCCACCTTAGTATCACCACCTCTGGGTCTGGCTCCCACTGACGAGACCTCAATAAAGGTTGAAACCGGTCTTGGTAGTGATCCTTCCCATAATTCATAGCATTATACATACCTATAAGGATATGTGCTTTGCATTATGGGATACTAAGGCAAGTGATGTGAAGTTATATCACCTTTACCACGAGTTTCCCCAGTCCTGAAAATACTTCAGGTGCAAACTTTGTTTGCTTACACTTGGATAAAGGATTAAACCAAATATATAGTTGGTAGCATAACCAAGTGAAAAGACGTCCATCAAAGTGAATCTTAATTCAGCATGGCAGAAATTAGACATATTCACCGCAAAAGATTCATCTCCTGTGCTAAACCTTTTACCATTCTGTGTTGCAGTTTCCTGAGTATTTTAGATGTTATGCTCAAAGAAGATATTTTTGCTGGAGCTAGACAGAAAGAAAAATTAAAGAAAAAGTATAATGGCAAACTTTTCGGAGAACAATAAGAGGTTGACAAATTAAATTGACATGAGCATGAAGGGTTATTTCCAAATACAATATCTACCAATAATTATCCGAAAACCACCCCTGTTATTTGAAGTTATGAACATTCTAGGTTTTTTAATAACATAAAAACCGATATATAAATAGTAGTAATCAGTATTTCGTCGTAGTTGTTGAATACAGGTGGTATGGCAATACAACGTGAACTCAGTGACTTCGAGAGAGGTGTCATCGTCGGCTGTCACATTGGTGGCATGTCCATACACACCAAAAAAGTATCGTTTTTGAAGTAAGCACCGTCAACTTCGGAAAAGTTAATCGATTTTGTTTTATTTGTAGACCTATATTACTGTACTAAACACAGACTCCTGTGCTCGCATAAGGCATTAAATTTATTTCACTTATAGTAATTTACGATCGAAGCAACTAAGGTTATAAGGCCAGTGCAGTATATGTGTTAATTGGATGTGTTCTAATGGCCAACTTACCTGCTTTGTGAGGTGAAAAACCCGAGTTACCCTGAGACAAAACCTGCTTCCCCCGTAAGAGACCAGTATCCATTAGGAAAAACAAATGTGATAAAGATTTATGAAATTTTAAAATATGAGAGAAAGAATTTTATCGCGTAGCATGTTTTGCCTCCCTCCTTCCTTTTTAAGGCCATGCATTGGCGTGAATATGCAGTTTCCCCACTTCTCTCCCAAAAAATTATAGAAAACAAGTTAGCGATTTATAGATTCGCAAAATATTTTCATGAATCTACAATTCTCTCCGCTAGCATTTATGTTCTGTTTTCTACGTGTATTTATACGAGTATACTAAATATATGAGTCTCCGTGGCTCACTCAGTAGAGGCGAAGCCCTTTGGTCGGAAAGACTTGGCTCCTATGGTGAGAAATGGAAAATGGAAAAACCATCACCTTTTATATATCATCGTCATTAGTTTCATTCACCCCCATTTCAGTTTTCTGACAGCATATTTGTGCGAGCGCGTGTGTTTTTAACATATTTAGTTAAGGTTAGTATGAATTATCCGTACTGACCTCAAAAATGAAAACACGCCCTATGGATTTAGTGTTTAATTTTACGAATAAAAAAGAGATTTATTGAAAATGATTGAGTGTGATGACGTAGATTCCATTGAGACTACACGCGTGAGCAGTGATGCAGTTTCTGGCATAGATACACGTATCGCCTTGTTAATCAGCACACATAACAATTTCATTTTGTGTACGAATGAATAATTTAGAGAGGTCATTAGTCATGACTGTCCTTTCAATGTTAATTTAATTTACTTTAAATACTCCAAAAAAAGTTATAATTTCTAATATTAATAAATATAAAGTAATAAATTGAACTGCACAATTTCTAAAACACTAAAGCTTCTTATTATCCAGAAGAGTAAATTGCTAGGCATAACTTATTAAAAATATATGCATAAGTCCTTTATGGGGTGCATTATCCATGCTTGCAGCGCAAGCTCATTAATTGAGAAAGAAGTAATATTTATTTGTTAATAAATGGATGCATTTATAAGCATTCCATTTAGGCTTTTGTTTTTGTAGACAGAAGACGTCTTAAGCTTACGCGGCAATAATTGAGTTGTGTATCGAAGGCCGATGCTTGCTCGTCTAATCAAAGCTACCTTGGCTTGCTCGGTTGTAGGAGCTTCCAAGTCCTCGCTGTAGCGCAGTGATTTCATACGCACGCATAGTCATTTTTGCTCCCTTCACGTCATCATAAACACAGGCCATACGCAGTCAAAGTAGCTCTAGCCAGTGAGCTTCTGCCAGCATTTACAAGAGTGCGTGTTGCTTGGGAAAATTAAGTTACAACCAACTTTTTATGACGATGTTATTGACCAATTCATAAAGAAGAACCGTAGGGCAGAATTTGTATTCAAGTAGCAAAATTGAAAAAGATAGAATATCATTTGTAAAATGAATATTGTATTTGTATGATGAAATGTACATAAATTTCTAAATACAGTACATACTTTTAAATGGTCAGTAATTCATTATTCCGCTAATCAGACTTCAATCACACCTCTCACTCCCTGAATGATAACAAGAGCAATTATTATTGGTCGATTATATTTGCTTTTATTTCAAGTTTTATGTGAAAGCTGAGCACCTTACTAAGTTTTGTTTGTTATTTTTTAATATATTAATAGATTTTCCCACTTACACGAAGATCATGACTAGTCGAAAATGGATGCATTTCTCCATTGTCGTTCTGATGATAAGTTCTCTCTTCATACATAATGTACTTGCTGGTGGCGGTGGCGGTGGCGGCGGCGGAAAAGACGGCCATGGCATAGGTGCCCTACTAGCTGCTGGTCTGTTAGCCAACCTCTTCAGCAGTCATCACGGAGGTGGAGGCGATGGATATCATCATGGACCCCAGTTCATTCCTATTCCAATACCTATCTCAACGAAGCACAGATAAAAGTTAAAAAAGAAGAAAAAATGATTATCGAATTTGTATAGCAAACAAAACAAAATGTCCATTTAAGTTCGGTGTGATCTGTATATATCAAGCGCTTGATTAATATAACCATAACAATTTATATTTTTGTACAATAAAAAAATAAAAACAGAATTATATCTATCACTTAAAGTTTTTCTTTCTTCATCAACAGCCAATATGAATTGTTTTGATGTTAAATCAACATATTTCATGTGTGTGTTATGTTCCGCCGAGTCGTTTCCGACTCCTGGAGATTCCACGAACATACACTCTCCATTCAGATCTGTCCCTGACCATGTCTTTCAGAATTTCCAAGCGCACTCCAGTTGCTTCTTTAACTCCATCCACCCATCTAATACTTGGTCTTCCTCTTCTTCCGCTTCCATCAACTTTAGCAAGCATCATCATTTTCTCCATACTATCATTTGCTTACCTAATATGTCCGAAGTATGACAATTTTTGCTTGATGGTCATAACTTCGAGGGAGCAATCTGGATTTATTCTATCACTGATTTATTGGTTTGTTTTGCAGTCCATGTAAGCGTCTCCAAACCCATAATTCAAATGCATTTATCTTCCTTCTTTCATTCTATCCCAGGGTCCAACTTTCGCATCCAAAGAGCATCACAGGGAACATCATTGCGTTCACGATTCTGATTTTTGTTGTGAGTCTAATATCTTTATCTTTAAAGATCTTGCTTAAATTTGTCATTGATTTCTTTCCGAGTAATAATCTTCTTCTAACTTCTTCAGCACAATAACAATCTTTATCATTTGGGGATCCTAGGAGCACAAAATTGTTAACTGCTCCCATTTTCTCCCCATCGACTTCAAAATCATTAAGTTCACATGTTGCCATAACTTTTGATCTTTATGAGGTTACGTTTAAGACCATGTTTAGCACTTTCTTCTTTAACTTTCAAAATAAGTCATCATATCTCATAACATACAATAATATAAGTTTTAATCCTCAAGTTCTGGTACCATGATTAATGTACCTGATCTTCTTCCTTACAAAATACCACTAAATGATCACTTACTTAGTTATATTAGAAGAAGAAGGTAAATTAATCATGTTTATGATTAATGGAGTGAAGACTGAAGAGAATATACTAATCATTGGGAAAAAATTAAATTCTTTTATTAGTTAAGCAATCTTAAAAGAAATATATTCTTTTCAAATTACACATTGTGTGTAATACATGACATTTCTAAACATTAACTTGATACTTTATATAATAAACCTAACACGTAATACACTAAAGCTCTTAACATAATTCACATAAACAAAGAGTGCAAAACATTTCAACAGTACAAAACAAATAAACCAGTCTCTTTCTACTTAAAAGATCGAAGACTTTAATTTTTTTTTTTCGGTTTTGCAACGAAGAGGATTGTTTGCCCAGAACAAAAATGAATTAATTTTATGTCTTCTTATATTTTTAAAAGAAAAATAACAAATTATTACAGTTTGATGCAACATGGGGGTTAAAGGGTTTTAAGATATGTGCTTTCTTGTGGTTATATAAGTTGTTTTAATATGATTTTTATTCTAGGTGTTTATCAAAACATTCCAGCCCCCCCCCCTAGTAATAACGATATGTACTAAGAATAACAAAAATTGATATTTTGTTGGGTTATATATGAAGTGCCAACTGCAAAATATGTGAGCTTTGTCTAACAATAAATAAATAAATATTTTTAACTAGGCTTCAATTTAAACAGACAATAAGGTTATGCTATTCCTAACTGTTTTCAAGAAATATGAAGGCGGCCTTTCTTTATCTTACATCATAGAATAAATTCAGTGTCGACTGAAGGCGATGCTTCTAGGACATAACAATTATTTATTTGTATGATTGCGCTTCTTTATGAAAAACAAATGTTTTTGTTCAGTTACGGAATAAAAACCTAATAACCTAAAAATCGTTGACAAAAATTAACTTATTTTTCCTGTCTTCCATAGACTTTGCAGATACTCATCAAACAAAATAAAAAATAACATTTAGTTTATGTTTATTTTCCTTTTATGTACATGGGGAATCATAAGGATAGATAAAAATGCATAACTGAATTCAAATATAGTGATATTATAAATGCAGTTAACTTCTCTATCATTTGTGATTCATGTGCAATAAAATCATTCACTTATTTGGAAAGGCCTATCCTTTAAAAGAAAGGGAATAATATGAGCGTAATAGAAACGAAATCTTTGTATAAATCTGGAAAAAACTATACTAATGTGGTTTTATTGTACACAAAGCAAGACACGATGGAAGCACAGATAAAAATATTACTACGTCACGTTTTCTGAAATTCTCATTGTATAGAACGTCTTACACACTATTTATTCTACATTTCCACGTCATCCACTGTACTTACTTCATCTTAACGCAATTTTTAACAGTATATAATGACGTTTTCTGAAATTCACATTGTATAGAACGTCTTGTACACTACTTATTTATTTTACATTTCACTTCATCTTAACATTGCAATAACACCACAACGATTACTCTTATAAGGACTGGCTTAAAGGAGCGAAGCCAGATTGCTTTTCATCTTCCCCGTTATCTGTAGAGGACAGTGTAGGGATAAAGTGTTACTGAGCTATTAAAGCTCTGATCATAGCAATAGCAAGAGGGTAACAGCAATAATCGAGCCTCAGTTAGAACTTCATTGGCCTACAGCATTGTCATATTTAAAGGTAAAGCCGTCTCTAAAAATTCGGATGATCCCTAGGCCACTCAATCGTGGGCTAAAAACCGTCCATCTCAGCGCTGACTCCACTCAGTGATGGCCTTCCACCCACACGCCACCACCGAGCAGAACCGCTCATATATATATATATATATATATATATATTCCGAAGAAAAGCATTCACCGACAAAGCCCCTCATCGGGCCGTGCCGGAGAACACTTTCCACGGAGACTCAAATTGCTCCCTTAAGGCAAAAAACCTTAAGAGAGCGAACTCAAAACTCTCGAATCTCTGCGTCCCAGGGGGTAACATCAACAGCCGAGCTTCAGTGAAACTTCATTGGCTATACCATTGCCGTATTTAAAGGTAAAGCCGTCTCTAAAAATTCGGACGATCCCTAGGCCACTCAATCGTGGGCGAAATACCGTCCATCTCAGCGTTGTCTCAACTCAGTAATGGCCTTCCACCCACACACCACCACCGAGCAGAACTGCTCAAATTACGAAGAAAAGCATTCACCGACAAAGCCCCTCAGCGGTCCGTGCCGGAGAACACTTTCCCCGGAGACTCAAATTGCTCCCTTAAGGCAAAAACCTTAAGAGAGCGTACTCATAACTCTCAAATCTCAGCGCCCAAGGGGGTAACAGGAACAGCCGAAACTCAGTTAAACTTCTTTGGTACAGCATTGCCATCCATTACCCTCCAAGGATATCGTCTCTTCACAACAATTACTCTTATAGTTCTTATAAGAATAAGAACTGGGCGATGGACTGAGTCCTTGACTCTTTATCCTGTCATCTGAATGAAGAAAATCTGTGTGGATGGAGTGTTATTGAGCTAAAAAGCTCTAGTCATGGCTGGGTAGCGGCAATAGCCGAGCCTCAGTTAAAACTTCATTGGCTACAGCATTTTGCCATTTGTTACCTGGGAAGTCCTAAAAAGGACTTTCTCACAACAATTACTTATAAGGACTGGCTTAAAGGGGCGAAGCAAGAATGCTTTTCATATTCCCCGTTATCTGTAGAGGACAGTGTAGGGATAAGGTGTTATTGAACATTGAACAATTGAACATTGAACAAAGCTCTGAACATGGCAAGAGGGTAACAGCAATACCGAGCCTCAGTTAGAACTTCATTGGCTACAGCATTGCCATCCATTACCCTCCAAGGGTATTGGATTGAATGAATCACTCACCGCATCTCACGGTCGATTGTTCATACGACCCAACAATTACTTTTTTTTTTAAATTTTATTAAAGCTCTGATCATGGCAGGAGGGTAACAGCAATAGCCGAGCCTCAGTTAGAACTTCATTGGCTACAGCATTGCCATCCATTACCCTCCAAGAGTATTGGATTGAATGAATCAATCACCGCATCTCACGGTCAATTGACAATTCCAACAATTACTGTAACAATGCTCTTTTATATCAAATTGATGTATGTAAATAATTATAAGGTGTATAAGGCATTTTTAATGTAATAAGATAAATTTAAAGTATATCTCCATATATCTTATATATAAAATATACAAATTTTATGGATATAAATATTTTATGGGAATATGTGTATTGCATTAAAGACAAGCAAAAGGAAGGAAGAAAATAAAAAGCCAAAACGCAAAGTGAAAATACTCTACTAAACATATAAGCGATTATTAAACCGTGCCGTTTGACACGTGTGATCATGATAAATGCAGAAACATTGGGAACTTGATGAAGAGATTGCTAGATAATTATCTTCATACAAATAACTGCTCGATGTCCGGCAAACACGGCAGACTCACTGCAAAAGAATTCCGCTTTTGTATGTTTTCCTTGAATGAAGCGCAGCCGTTAGACCGATACATATCCTAGACCGACAGCCACACCCCCGCAAAAATTATCTGTAAAAAATTACCGATAACTTTTCATTCCCACTACCAGTCTAGATGAAATGATTTTCTAAATGCGGGATAAGCGATGCGTGTCCAGAAAATTTTGTGATTATGTGGGAAGTTGATATGCTCGTGATAGGAGAGGATCTGATGCCATTGGGAAGACGTGCGAAAGGAAAGTTGGATTGGCAAAGATATAGATAGCAAAGGGGGAGTTCTAAAAATAAAGATAGAATCACCTATCCCAATTAAATTCGTCAAATTAGGTGCTCGTGTGTGTTACGTCTAAAGTTAAACATATAAAAGCTGGTAGCAGCTATTCGAAGAGTATCAGAAGTTTGCTAGCTGTTCCACTGTGAACAATTCAGAAGGTAAGATACAGCTTTCGTATAATATCATAGATATAATTTGTATGTATTTAAAGTCTCTTGTTTTATTTTGTGCAAGAACAACCTCAGTGTCTCATAGAAAAAAAAATCCTCTCCACCTTCTGACACTGGATAATTCAGGCTTAACTGAAATGGTACAGAAAAATTGGTACAGATAGAATATATGTCAAGTGTACATTGGATAGTTTATATTAAATTATAAAGTATCATTCCAAAATGATCTAGTTTATCATAGGAAACATAAATAGCTATTACTAATTATATGAAGAGCCAAAGGCGACATGAACTTATGTTTATACAATACTTATACAATTGTTTATGCAATGTTTATACAATTCTCATAGAAGGGATGTAAGTTCTGTTCGCTACAAACTTGGTATTAACTAGGTCTACCTACTCACTGATGAGACCTCAATAAAGGTTGAAACCGGTCTAGGTAGTGACCTTCTCTCATAATGTAGAACAGTAATACAGCTCCTAGGAGCTAAGTTCACATTATGGGTGAATACCAAGAATAGTGATCGGAGCTTGCTCCACCCTTTCTATGAGTTGCCTCAGATTGCACTACCAAATGGGTCGGGTGCTGCTATCCAGGTATTTGCTTACGCTTGGAATCGCCGAAGTTTATATAGTTTCTATATTCACCATGAAACTCTTTGAGTTTCTTATTCAGCTAAGAAACAATATGGGATGCAATATCCCTTAACGTAAATAAATAGCTATAATTTAAGAAAAAAAACATCGTATCCTTAAATTATAGCTATTTATGTTTCTTATGATAAACTAGATCATTTCGAAATGATACTTTATAATTTAATATAAGTTATCCAATGTACACTTCACATATATTCTATCCACTAATTGTACATTAGGTTTTCTAGAAATCATTAAACTATACAGAAATATAAGACTGTTATGCAATATCTGTTGACTTAGCTATGTTGAAGAGATCAATGTCTGGATCGAAAGTCGTTATACAAGCAAAGATTTGACTTAAGCAAATCTTTGCTTGTGTTAGGAGATATATTGAGAAATATATTATGAAGTGCATTAGAATAGTACATTGAGATTTTGTAGTTGTTGTTGTTGTTGTTAATCTTGAGTGGGTGAGATTAACAGCAATAAAACAATCTCATTGTAGTACTTAGAGTACTTATAGTACACATTAGAACCTTGGGTTCATAAAGATTAGATAATCCGGAATGCCTGGTCGAGATATCAAACAGATCTCCACTACAAGGATGATGATTTACACCTGGTGATGAAAATCATCTAGCCCTAAAGACATTTACGAAATATCTATGCGCAGCATGGAATTTCAATCCGCAAATTGTCAGTTGAGGTGTGCTTAATGAAAAAAAAATACTTAATTAAATTAATTAAATTATTAATTAAATCCAATGTACACTTGACATATATTCTATCCACTAATTGTACATTAAGTTTTCTAGAAATCATTAACCTATACAGAGATCTAAGCCTGTTATGCAATATCTGTTGACTTAGATATGTTGAAGAGATCAATGTCTGGATCGAAAGTCGTTCCATTTAATTAATGTTTATATCGCCGAAATGAAGCCTGCTGGCTCTTTGTATTTATGTAACTTAATTAAATATATATATAAATACAGCATATCTTCACTTTGAATATAGATAGAAGTAAAAAATATATTAACAACTTGATCTATAATTTTATTTTCACTTATAAAAGGCGTTTTGGTAATTTTATTAAAAAAATAAATAATTAAGCCTATTTAAGCTTTTCAAGTAATATTCAACTATATATTATACGTTATATTAATTTTCAAATAAGGTTTTGGAATAAAGAAGCAAAATGTCGCTAGACTAAAGTACTAAATCGAGTAATACATATTTTTGTGAAGATTTGGCTGCGGTTATCACAAAAATATGAAATCTAAAAGTCTGTGTTTACGAAAACACAAAAATAATAAAATGTATAATACATAAGCCAAAAATAGTTTAGCGTTTTCATTCATATATAACACGTATATAAGAAGAGCAAGTGCTACCATCTGCCGTATTTTTAAAGATTTTAGCTCTAAACTCAAAAAAAAAAAAAAAAAAAAAAAATTGTAAACGAAAACTGCACTGTTTTCTAACTTACATTAAATTGTTATTGTTCTTTTATTATTTTATTCAAAAACTCAATGAATCACAAGCACTGTTTCATTAATATTTTAATAATCTTGAAAAAATATTTTTTAAAGTTTCAACTATTTCTCTGTAGGAAAGCGACATCATCATGACTTCGCAGAAATTAGTTTGCTTGCTTTCCGTGTTTCTTATTATTGGGACTGTCTTTGTTCAAGAAGCTTCTGCTGGAATGAATAAAGGCAATCATCTTGAAGAGATCTTAGCTGCTGGCCTTTTGGCAAAGATGCTCAGTGACAAGCATCATGGAGGAGGCGGTGGTGGTCATCACAGCCAAATCATTCCCATCCCAATTCCTATGATGCACGGTGGAGGAGGAAAATGGTAACAGAAGAAGACTTCAATCACAAACATTGTAAATGCCATGTAATTAGTACAATTTTTCATTTGTTTTGATCCAGATCAGAAATTTCATTTTTGTAATTTAGTGGTCATTTGTATGAAAATTAAGAATAAAACTTTTATTTTCATAAATTGGTGCATTACATTCATTACAACCCGACACTCAATGGTATACTTACCCTATCACAGAACTTCACAATGAATCTAAGTCCTTTTAGATTCATAGTGAAATTCAACTATGGATATATCAAGAATCAAATCAATTTAAGAATATAATTAAGAATTATAAACACGTTAGCGCAAAAATATTTTAATATTTGCCAAATATTCAGTCTGAAACTAACAGACTATCCTCAGTGGCTTGATAGGAACAGCTTTTACAAGGTGAAATACAAACAATTGATCATTCAAAAGTAGAACAAGTCGCGTGAAGTGTTAGAGAGGTGAAGCAAGGCCTCAGCATTCTGAATAGGCGTTCGAATCAAGAATAGAAGCATAAATCAATTTATTTACATAACGATGTGCAAATAGGGATGATATTAGTAACGAGACTGTTCGTTTTCTATCCTGAATATTCAAGAATAAAATAATTATTAAAACACCATCTGTTTTAGAATGAAACATACTGATATGTATATTCCAGTCATTACCAGTAGCTTATATAACGTTGTATCCTTTTTGGGGCGAGTGAACATGCAGTAATTCTGAATGATACTTTTATTTTACAGACTTTAAAAGTCTTATTATGTCATAGGAATGGCCTCTATCTGTACGTGACGTTGGTAAAAGACTACATCATATATTGCATGGAAGACTTCGTATTTATCAAACTGGCATCCTAACTGCGAAGCTCACTGGTAAAGTTGTATTGGTCTGGAGCTGTTTCTTCTAATATGTACTCAGACCTTTGGTCGAAATGTGTCTAGAAGCACGAACATGTTACACTTTTGGGAAATTCAATGTTTCCTTTTGGCGACAGTTGTTCAGAACATACTTATATCTCTTTCGAATTGAAAGTACTCCATACCTTACTCTGAAGTAGTTTGAGTAAAGTGATGTAAAAAATGTGATTGGTCCACAGATTGATCTTAACCCAATCCATTATCATTGGAATGAAGTGAACAATGTTGGGTACAGGACGTCCAAAAGAATGATTGGTGGTCAAGCCCCCTAGAAGCCTACACCTCATTAAAATATATGCAATTTAAGTTCCTTTGAAGTATTGTACTCTGCCATTACTTATTTGAGTATATTTCATGTTAGGCTTTACCCATTCGCATTTTGTTTTGAAATACGAAACACCAAAATTGGAACAATTATTGAAAAATAAAAAAAAAAGTTAATATATTTACACAAGTGAAACTTAACATTAAGATAGCTTCAGAGTTTCCAACATGTAGCGAGGGACGTACCTTTAATCTTTCCAAGAAATGGGCATCCTGTTGTGAGAGTATGGAGATTCAATTAAAGTATAAAGCACTCCATGCTGTTTTTGTGGTTTCAACGAATCCAGACCTGTGGCCTTTGCTTACTGGAAGTTTCCAAATGTGCTTTTTGTAAAGAGCACATATGGAATAGGATAGTGACCAGACCTGTCTCAAGTATATTGACCAAAACATGATTAATTCATTCTTTGAGAGATGCATACAACATCAGCAATATACCCAGTGTAAATCGTCTCTCTAATATTAAGAAATCGTGAAGGCTTTCTACCATTTTTCTCTAGTGGAAGTTGATGGATGGCATGTATTTTCATTCAAGTTTCAGATAAGTGGTTAACTGGTTAGCCAGATTATCCGCTCTCTCTCATTTCCTATTATTGTAATATTGTAATATTTGCTTTTATCCAGTACAGTTGGATTTCCGAATTTCTCCAAAGTATCCAAAAGTCTCTTGCTTTTTCCCATTAATCTAAATGCGGCTATTTTGGCTTTGCATGCATAGTTAATCCACGTCTAGTGAATCTGCGTTTCTCTAAATTAGTGCTGTTTCGATTAGAGACGTTGCTTTCCAATATCTGGAAATATTAATGTATGTGACAAGCTAGCTTTTCTGACTCTTATTCTTTAAACAGCGAAGAAGAAATCTAAAGCAACTTTTTCAATAACAGTTCTTCTGTAACAGCCAACATAAGAATATTCGACATTACTTTCACTTTCTCTACACTTAGTGTGATATTCTATTTACACTAAGTGTAGAAATATTACACTACACTTAATGTAATATTCTATTTCTCTCTATTCATAGCTTTTCATATCTTCTCCTAAATGAGTATTTTTCTAGAATGGTTAATCTACTTTCTAATAAACTGAAATTGTATCCATTCATCTCGTTTCGGATTAATATTAGCATTTTCATGATAGCTTTCAGAAGCAATTTCATAATTCATGAAGAATGATTTAGTTATTCTATTGGTATAATGCTGATTTCAAACGAATTGGTGTTATACCAAAACTTAGACAAACTAACTCGAAAATATCGAAAATATATCCTCTAACATATGATTAGATACATGAAGTTTTTTTTGTTAATCATATTTAGTTCTTAATACTCTTGTGAAAATAGCTACTAGGTATTTGTCGCTAACCCTCGTTTATCTAACCAAAGTGCACTTCAGGCAAATTAGTCTGGTAGATTTATTACTCAGAAACTTCAGTCAGATGCAACGTGCTCATCAAAGCCAAAACTGCCATTGATAATACTCCCAGGTATTTTACTTTGGCTAATTCAGAATTTTTGTTCCAATATCTTGAAAAAAAGGCTGCATGTTTGGTCTCTAGAGAAAGATTTCTTCATTATATAATGTTAGTCGATGCACAACGCTAATACATTAATTCATTTTGTGGATTGGATTAAGGTAAAAAGTAATACACCAAAATTGCGCTGATCCCTGTGCACTACGTGAAACTTCAAGAGTATAAACTTTGTGTTAGTAAATGTTAGTTTCTTCTTCCGTGCAGTTCTTTAATTGTGATATGCTAAAAGATAAACGGTCGACCACTTTCTCATTTTTAAGTTAAAGAAATCATTATTTTTATGTAATAAAATAAATGCAATGAAGATAACAGCCATCAAGAAAATACTTACTCACATGATCTCAGGAAGAAGGATGGAGAGATATTCGTCCATCAGTGGACTGAACAAAGCTGTTGACAATAATGATGATAATGATATCTTGACTTTTATTTTTAATTTGAATGATATTTATCAATAAAATTGAAATAAACAGCTCTCTAAGATTATATAATAAACAGTATTAATACTATTTAACTCCTAGGACGACTGTATTTTTAGAGAATAACCGAACCATGAATAAGTTTAAAAAAATCATAAAATTTAGAGAGAAAGGTTGTTTATTTTGCAAACAGGATATTACATAATTTGTTCCGTGAAATATTTTGTATCAAATTCCCAAATATACAACGCAGTGAAGAATTAAAACATTTAATACAAAATATGACATTATTAAGTAGCGCAATCTGTCAGCGATGATGCATCATTGGGACTGGGATAGGGATGACCTGTCCTCCGTGTCCTCCACCCTCTTTTTGGCTGAGTAGCTTAGCTAGAAGACCTGCTGCCAACAATTCGGTTAGTTTCTTACTCATTCCACCTGCAGCTGCCTCTTGAATTACAACAGAGCTTACCACTAACATCATCAGGAAAACGCATACCAATTTCTTTCCAGACATCTTAAGGACAATTATCCTATCTAATAAAGAATGAAAATCAAGTATGCGTTAGAATCACATAAATATACGATCATAATAAAAGTAACAGAATTGACAATGTCACAGAAATAAGTGGAGTTAGAAAAAAATTGAATTTTTTCTCTTTCATTTTGTCCATTAGTTTTCTAGTTTTTTTATATCGTGATACATTTGCACATGTGCCTTAATCTGAAATAAAATTAATTAGAATTCTCCAATGATTCACTGCATTCATTATTAAAAATAAATATAAGTGAATATCATCATCATATCAAAGAGAATATTAAGAAAATCGAATGACAAGAAACAGTGTTTTAAGAACTAATTCAAAAGTGAATAATAATTATTATAACCATTATGACGCCTGTTCATTCCCAGTTGGAAAGACCTTGTACTTCTGTAGCCTTTCGATTTCAGCCTAACATTTTGAAATCAGCAGGGAGCTGATCACCATCGCAAAATCAATGATCATAGAACTAACTCGCGTTTGTTCTATGGTCACTTTTCATTAATTAAAGGATTAAAAATCTTCCTAAAAAATAAATAAGAAAAAAATCAAATTTGTTTTTTTCTTGGAGAAAGCAAAATGCTTTCCTGTGCCCAAAGTACTCATTCTGCAATAGAATCGAGATTAAAAAAAGCCTAGGCAAACGTTTCTCTGTAAACAGTGTCGGAAAATAAATTTCCTATTTAGTATTTAGAATCCAACCCATAAGGTCATGCTTTTTTAGATTCATGAAAGTTGTTATAAGATTGCGTAGATCTAATTTCATCATTTATGCTTAAATATTTCAATCAAAAAGAATAAATTTACTTAATGAATATTTAAAAATATATAAAATTATCATTGCAGCTTCCGTACCGACCACCAGCACTCATTATCTGAGACAATATCGAATACTTAAGAAAGTAAATCTACCATCAACAGTTCACAGTTATAGCAACTGGATAAACAATACGAAACATTCCCTCCACCCCCCATTTTAAGGAAATCGAAGACCTGGGTGGGGCTTGAAATGGTCTCGGCTAAAACCTTCATGAGAATGTATCTCTAATCACTGTGTAGAAAAGTTCAATTTGAGAATTTAAATTCTCAGAAAGATTTAAAACTAGATTTTATAAAAGTTACATTACATGTTTACAAATTCATATCGAGAGTATAATTTTTATCAACGTCTCGTGTTGAAAATGTATCTTGAAACTACATGAAATTTTCATAACCAGTTGTAGTAATAATTTTGTAAGATTAAACATTAGACCTACCTTGCAACTAAGACGCTGTCTGTTAGCTACTTGGCTATTGCTTAATGAGTACTTTCTTGCTGCTGTGTACCTCTTAAATACCTTTCGAAAAAACCAATATTATCTTTATATAGATGTGCTATTAACTACATTAAAATCAACCCTTCTTTTTCTCTGTTCTAGTAGAATTGTTTGTATATTTTCCCTTTCCTATACTTAACCAGTTACTAAACTTAAAGCTATTAATTTGCCTTTGGCAACATCCGGGACCTTAGAGGTGTTGGTTATTATCCTCTAACTATAAGTAAATCAAGGAACAGGTAAAATAATTAGCGTAAATTATTTAATTAAGCAAATATATATACATCATTTTCCCCCATTTCACCTAAAATATGTCATGACCTGAGTGAATGGAATATTTATGGTAACTGCTCTACAAACTACCCCTGTCTTACAAATCCAACTCTGCATCCAGGAGATAAAAAAATTAACTGTTTTGAATGATGTTATTTATAATTTCAAGCTTAACGCAAAGCAAGTAAAGATGCCTAATTGTGCTGAACGAACAGGGATTGTTTATGCATGAGCTCCTTTTAATGATTGCCAATAAAGCCACACGCTGAGTTCGAATCTATTCATAGAATTTACCTTAAAATGTCTACAACTTGGAGTTGAAGTTTGAACGAAAATCAAGCCTCATTAGGTTCTTAGTGATAACAGCGATATATCAAATCACAAAAGAGATGGTTTACAAATCGATTCACAATATTGCAATATGTAAATTAACTTGCAAATTCAAAAGCAGTTTGTTTTAACTTTTTCCTCTTTCTTTGTTGTGACAATGTTTATTGAAATTTCGTCTTTCAGCCATTTTCGTAGTCTTCAAAGTGGTGTTTAGTTTCCATCTTTCGATGTATTTGATTCTTTTTGCATGTGGCTGACATGCTTTCACCATTCAATTTCCATGTTGCTATCCATTCATATACTACTTGTAAGGCTTACGTTTTGTATATGTCTTGCAGAAGGTAAAACATGTCTTATTATACTTTTATAAATACAGTAAAACGTCAATTACCCTTGGTAACTGGGGGGCGTCAGAGCCCAGATAACTGAAAAACAGGGTTAATCCAAATTACATTCTATTGGGTTAAATACATAAAAAACCCTACCCTATAAAAACAAAAAATAACGTTCGTGTAGTATGTAAATATAAAAACTGAACATTTTAAAACTTATTGAAAATTGACAATAGTGAAAAGTAAACACAAATGACATCTTACAGAAGCTGCAGACATCAAAGAAAGAAGGAAAGAGCATACAGAAGCCTTTTACAGAAAGGACTCCAAAATTACTGAGAAATTTGAAGAGCAGGATTATACACAGGAGCCAGTACCACTGGAGAGTGAAGTGAGGTGGGCACTGCAACAGATGTCCAGTAAGAAAGCACCAGGAGTAGATGGAATACCCATTGAGCTGCTCAAAGCAGCCCAATGGGTATTCCATCTCAAAGCTCAAAGCTCAAAAGGCAGAGGAACAAGAGATCAAATCGCCAATGTGAGATGGATAATAGAAAGAGCACAGGAATATCACAAGAATGTCTACCTTTGTTTCCTTGACTATAGCAAGGCTTTTGACACTGTAGATCTTGTGAAACTGTGGAATGTGTTAAGAACAATGGGAGTCCCAGAGCATTTCATTATCCTTCTGAGGAATCTTTATTATGAACAAGAAGGTACTGTCCAATCAGATCTTAGAGAAACTGAGTATTTCACAATAGGTAAAGGGGTGCGACAAGGATGTATTTTATCTCCGTACCTGTTTAACTTGTACAGCGAATACATTTTAAGAATGGCAGGGCTGGAGGAGTCTTCAGTTGGAATTAAAATTGGTGGAAAAAATATTAATAATTTGAGGTATGCAGATGATACCACCTTGCTAGCAGAATGCAAAGAAGGTTTGAAGGAACTTATTATGAAAGTTAAAGAAGATATGGTCTTAAACTTAACCTCAAAAAGACAAAAGTTATGGCAACATGTGAACTTAATGATTTTGAAGTCGATGGGGAGAAAATGGAAGCAGTTAACAATTTTGTGTTTCTAGGATTCCGAATTGATAAAGATGGCTATTGTACCGAAGAAGTTAGAAGAAGATTATTACTCGAAAAAAAGCAATGATAAATTTAAGCAAGATCTTTAAAGATAAAGATATCAGCCTCACAACAAAAATCAGAATCGTGAAAGCAATGGTATTCCCTGTGGTGCTGTGTGGATGCGAAAGTTGGACCCTGAGAAAGAATGAAAGAAGGAAGTTAGGTGTATTTGAATTATGGGTTTGGAGACGCTTACTAAGAATACCATGGACTGCAAAGCAAACCAATTAATCAGTGATAGACAGAATAAAGTCAGATTGCTCCCTCGAAGCTATGATCATCAAGCAAAAATTGTCATACTTCGGACATATTATGCGAGCAAATGACAGTCTGGAGAAGATGACGATGCTTGCTAAAGTTGATGGAAGCAGGAGAAAAGGAAAACCAAGAATTAGATGAGTGGATAGAGTTAAAGAAGCAACTGGAGGATCTGAAAGACATGGTCAGGGACAGATCGGAATGGAGAGTGTAGGTTCGTGGAGTCGGAAACGACTCGATGGATCATAACACACACACATAGAGGTCCACGGTTAATGGGCGTTTTACTGTACCTGTCTAAGTTGCAAAATTTAGAATTTTATTTCATCACAGTAATTTGAAGTGAATATGAAGCCTTATTGTATAAACTAATTTTACAGGTTCTTACAAACGAGATGTTTGTAAGAACTTTAATGAACGAAGTTTTGGAAGCGTAGTGAAGCAAGTTTTGAAGTTAAATTTCTTGAGAATCTTGGCCAGTTTTGGTGAGAGAGAGCTGATGTAAGGCAAGGAGATGACGGCTCTTGAGGAAGAGGGATCTTCAGAAGTAGTTGAGTGCCTGGGGGAAAGAAATTTGTCAATTTTCTTTGGAGAGAAACCATTGTTAATGAAAGTTTTTTTAAGAAAAAGGAGTTCATTTTTAATTTATGTTTCTTCTGTAAGTAATGATTTGGCTCGGTGGGCTAAGGTGGAAATAATACCACATTATTTACTATGTGGTATTGTTTCCACAGTATTTACTTACTGTGGAAATAATACCACAGTAGTGACCCCACCCATAATGCATTGCAGTATACATCTTTTAGTGAGATGTGCTTTACATTATGGGAAATACTAAGAATAGTGATCACATCTTTAGCCACCTTTACAATGAGTTGCCCTGGTTGTACCATCTTTAGACTTGAACTTTGTTTCAGGAGCAAACTTAATTGTTTGCATACTTGGGATTAGGAGTTAAAATAACCAAGTTTATAAAATTACTTAGTTATCCTAATATATATATATATATATATATATATATATATATATATATATATATATATATATATATATATATATATATATATATATATATATATATATATATATATATTATATATATATCTGTATTACTAAAATCTTGGTATGGTATCCTGATATATATCCTGATTATATATATATCAGGATATATAGATTTAGATTCAAACCCTGAGCGGGTAATGGATGACAATGCTGTAGCCAATGGAGTTTTAACTGAGGCTCGGCTATTGCTGTTACCCTCCTGCCATGATCAGAGCTTTAACAGCTCAATAACACCTTATTCCTACACTGTCCTCTACAGATAACGGGGAATATATATATATATATATATATATATATATATATATGAACCAATTTTGTATATGAACTAATTTTATATATCAAATGTCGACAAGACAAATGGAATAAACATCCATTCTATAAAATTGGTTACCCTCTATATATAGACCGCGAGTTATTAATACGCCTTAAAAACGCTATCTTTTGACATCTTCCCGCAGGTGAGTACTTGTCAGTTTAGATGATAGATGGTTTTCAGGACTCTGTGTGGGACCCTATGTGTGTGTGTGGGGGGGGGGGGGGCAAGATATTTAGCAAGTGTAAACTTTAAAAATTAGAAATGATAATTTATTTCATAGCATCTTAAAACATCTTAAAAAAAACAAAATGAAGTCAATGTTTTAATATAAGTTCTTGCTATAATAGTTGTTCTAAAAAATAATAAATATAAATAGGTAATTACACCTTTTCGAATTAGACTTACAGATAATTTAAATTTAATCATCATAATTCTTGAAGTCAAATTTCGTAACATTACCCAGTGAACCAACCCACCACAGCCCAAGTGGCACAGCCGACATCCTAGATATCGCCATTCTACACAACATCAAATACCAGCACAGCATTCAAACACTGAACGAATTATCATCAGACCACAACCCAATCCTACTTCACTTAGGGAACAAAGATCAGTCACCTCCCACCAAAACCTCCATCATCTGGGAGAAACTCAAGAAAGTGCTACCAGAACACATTGGTCCGATTCCCCATATAAAAGCCAAGGAAGAAATAGACACGGCAATAAAGAACCTCACCAATCAAATCAATAAAGCCATAACAGCAGCCACAATATCCACGATTACCCACAAACAAAATCGTCTCCCGAAAGAAATCATGGACTTAATAAGGGAAAAAAACAGACAAAGAAAAAGATATCACAACACTCGTGCTCCCCAGGACAAAACAGCCCTCAACAGATTAAACAAATCTGTCCGAGAAGCTCTTCAGAACCACAGGAACCAACAATGGGACAACAAGCTCACCTCCATCTCCTCAGCAGATCATTCTATATGGAAATTCCTAAACAACCTCAGGATCAAGCGCAAATCCCTCCCCCCTCTGCAAGCAGAACAGCACCTTGCATACACAGATGCTGACAAAGCCGAAGCCATAGCAAGAAACCTAGAGAAACAATGCAGTCCTGCATATGATAACCTAAACATCAGCCACGTATACAAGATCCATCGTAAAGTCAGGTTCACAGTAAATCGTCCCGATGTCAATCCAAGTCCTATAATGCCTACCTCACCTACCGAAATAATCGGCATCATCAACCATCTCAAGATCAAAAAATCCCCAGGTCCGGATGGCATCATTAACCAAGTCATCAAGGCACTACCACGCAAAGCCATAGCACATCTGGCAAACATCATAAACTCCATTCTCTAATGGCAGCACTTCCCCCAGTCATGGAAAATAGCTGACATCATCCCATTTCACAAACCAGGCAAAGACCCACACCTACCTGAAAATTACCGTCCTATCAGCCTGCTATCCAATTTAGGGAAAATAGCTGAGAAAATCATCCTCATCAGACTCCAAGATCATGTCAACCAATTAAATATCATTCCAGAAGAACAATTCGGCTTCCGTCAAAATCACAGCACCACCCATCAAATCCATAGACTGGTAGAATACATCACCACAGGATTCAATTGGAATCAACACACTGGAGCTGTCTTCCTAGACATCTCAAAGGCCTTCGATAAGATCTGGCACCAAGGCCTCCTCTACAAACTTATCATCGCTAACCTTCCACTAAACATGATACACCTGATCAAATCATATCTCTCCAACAGGAGGATGCAAGTCAAAATCAATGAAACAGTCTCAACCCAACGGAAAATCCTCGCTGAAGTTCCTCAAGGATCACTGCTAGCCCCGATCCTGTTCAACATCTACATGGCAGACATCCCTCAAAATCCTCTCACATCCACCATCGCCCTTTATGCTGATGACACGGCTATTCTAGCCAGATCTCGTCAACCACTTCTCGTCACCAAGACACCATCCTGAATCTAGAAAAATGGTTTAAAGACTGGCGACTACAATTAAACCCCCAGAAAAGTACAACGATACTCTTCACAAGAAGACGAGCATCCCCCAAATGAGACATCACCCTGTTCAACTCTAAAATTCCCTGGAAAACTGAAGCAAAATACCTAGGAATACTTCTCGATAAGCGATTATGCTTCAACAGCCACATCAAGAGCACATGCACCAAACCTTCAAAAGTTATCGCCCAGCTATACCCCGTGATCAACAGACACAGCTAACTAAGCTCAAGAAACAAAATTCTACTGTACAAGACAGTGATCCGTCCCACAGTCATATACGCCTCCCCAGCCTGGAGCCATACCTCCAAGACAAACATCCTCAAGCTACAGAAAGACTACAGAACAAGTGCCTGCGAATGATTCTGGACGCCCCGTGGTTCATCAGGAACGCCCAGATCCACCGGGACATAAATATCCCCTACATCTCTCCACTACTACGCTCCCTAGCAGAAAAATTCTTTATGAAGACATCTATCCATCCAAACCAACTGATACATCAAGCCGGAAACTATGACGGTAATGACCACTGGAAACATAAAAGACCGAAAGCCATCCTAACACCCAACGACGAATAACCACTTCTGCCCACTCAGGGCGAGCTAAAATAGCTCACAAATCCATCACTGCTCCCGAAACAGACAACAGGGAATATGAAAAGCGTCAAGCTTCACCCTCTGCGCCATATATGTCCTGCGTCCTGCGTCCTTGACGTCAAATTATGGTAAAATTTATCATTTAATTGACCGAACAGCCCCTTGGAGGGTAATGGATGGCAGTGCTGTAGCCAATGAAGTTCTAACTGAGGCTCGGCTATTGCTGTTACCCTCCTGCCATGATCAGAGCTTTAATAGCTCAATAACACCTTATCCCTACACTGTCCACTACAGATAACGGGGAAGATGAAAAGCATTCTTGCTTCGCCCCTTTAAGCCAGTCCTTATAAGGACTATAAGGACTTGACGTCAAAGAGAAGGCAAAGTGAGATAGGCTGGAGTTAATCGACCGTGAGATACAGTGATTAATAACACCCTTGGAGGGTAACGGATGGCAATGCTGTAGCCAACGAAGTTCTAACTGAGGCTCGGCTATTGCTGTTACACTCCTGCCATGATCAGAGCTTTAATAGCTCAATAACACCTTATTCCTACATTGTCCTCTACAGATAACGGAGAAGATGAAAAGCATTCTCGATTCGCCCCTTTAAGCCAGTCCTTATAAGGATAAAGACTTGATGTTGAAGAGGAGAATCGACCGTGAGATGCGGTGATTAATACCCTTGGAAGGTAATGGATGGCAATGCTGTAGCCAATGAAGTTCTAACTGAGGCTCGGCTATTGCTGTTATCCTCTTGCCATGATCAGAGCTTTATAGCTGAATAACACGTTCTCCCTACACTGTCCTCTACAGATAACGGGGAAGATGAACAGCATTCTTGCTTCGCCCCTTTAAGCCAGTCCTTATAAGGAATCTAGTTGACGTATTGAAATGTTTGTTTTGGGGTGATTTAAAAGAGAACCTCGTTTGCCACTGAAGGTTAGTTTTTAATTTGTTTTCTTATAGAACATGCATAGAAAAGGCGTCTTTTCCAGTAGAAGAGCATATAGCAGCTGACAAAAAAAAAAAAAAATAAAATAAATAAATAATAATAATAATAAATAAATAAATAAAATAAAATAATAAATATATATATATACTAATATACTAATTCTGTGTATGTGTAAATGTGTATTAAATCTTCAAAATTTAAAAACGTCATTATTCATTAAATTCTCACACATCGGTGTTTTTTTTTTTTTAATTCTTCTATTAAATAACTGACTCTCGAATAAAATCGATTTCAAAAAATGAACTTAAAGAAAGAAAAAAGTACACCCATACACAAACTATTATCATCGCTCATACTGCAGTACGAGTATAACATCATTAAAGTAATAAATATACCGAAATTTTCCTCGACTTCGGTGCACTATAACTCCAGAAAAAATAGTCATTTCAAATACACTGAGTTTAGCTCTCTCTATAATGAAAAAAAAAAGTTTAATTTAGTTTAGAGTGTCTCGAATGCGGTGCCCTTGCAAAGGAGCATAAATCTTAATTTGTAGCCACCACGGATAAACTCACGCCATGTTGGATGTGGAGTGAATGTGACTCCGGAATCTGTTGAATGACATCTCCATCTCTATTACTTCATTTTTTCACAGCAAAAAAAAACAAACAAACAACAATTCCTGTATAAAGCTTCAATCATTTGATAAAAGAATAACTAATAGTTTTAAAATAAGTTATAAGTTGACTTCCGAAACAGCGTGGTTTAATTTCATTGATTTTCATTACTTATTTTC